>NC_057804.1:530637197-530644149 GCF_018294505.1 Triticum aestivum | reverse complement strand
GGCGCCCCCCCTGGGGGCCTATATAAAGGAGGGCAGGGGGGAGGGCAGCCGCACCGTGTGTCTTGGCGCCTCCCTCCCCCTGCTACACCTCTTCCTCCTCCCGCAATAGCTTGGCGAAGCCCTGTCGGAGTCCTGCTGCATCCACCACCACGCCGTTGTGCTGCTGGATCTTCATCAACCTCTCCTTCCCCCTTGCTGGATCAAGAAGGAGGAGACGTCATCCGTTCCGTACGTGTGTTGAACACGGAGGTGCTGTCCGTTCGGCACTTGGTCATCAGTGATTTGGATCACGGCGAGTACGACTCCATCATCACCGTTCTCTTGAACGCTTCCGCACGCGATCTACAAGTGGTATGTAGATGCAATCTCTCTCCTATCACTGGTTGCTTAGATGAACTCATAGATGGATCTTGGTGAAACCGTAGGAAAAATTTTAATTTTCTGCAACGTTCCCCAACAGTGGCATCATGAGCTAGGTCTATGCGTAGTTCTCTATTGCACGAGTAGAACACAATTTTGTTGTGGGCGTAGATCTTGTCAACTTGCTTGCCGCTACTAGTCTTATTTTGCTTCAGCGGTATTGTGGGATGAAGCGGCCCGGACCGACCTTACACGTACGCTTACGTGAGACAGGTTCCACCAACTGACATGCACTAGTTGCATAAGGTGGCTAGCGGGTGTCTGTCTCTCCCACTTTAGTTGGAGCGGATTCGACGAAAAGGGTCCTTATGAAGGGTAAATAGAAGTTGACAAAATCACGTTGTGGCTATTCGTAGGTAAGAAAACGTTCTTGCTAGAGCCCAATTGCAGCCAAGTAAAAGATGCAACAACAATTAGAGGACGTCTAACTTGTTTTTGCAGCAATTGTCATGTGAGGTGATATGGCCAGAAGTTGTGATGAATGATGAATGATATATTGTGATGTATGAGATCATGTTCTTGTAATAGGAATCACGACTTGCATGTCGATGAGTATGACAACCGGCAGGAGCCATAGGAGTTGTCTTTATTTTTGTATGACCTGCGTGTCATTGAAGAACGCCATGTAAATTACTTTACTTTATTGCTAAACGCGTTAGCCATAGAAGTAGAAGTAGTCGTTGGCATGACAACTTCATGAAGACACGATGATGTAGATCATGATGATGAAGATCATGGTGTCATGCCGGTGACGAAGATGATCATGGAGCCCCGAAGATGGAGATCGAAGGAGCTATATGATATTGGCCATATCATGTCACTACTTTATATAATTGCATGTGATGTTTATTATGTTTATGCATCTTGTTTACTTAGAACGACGGTAGTAAATAAGATGATCCCTTATAATAATTTCAAGAAAGTGTTTCCCCTAACTGTGCGTCGTTGCTAAAGTTCGTCGTTTCGAAGCACCACGTGATGATCGGGTGTGATAGATCCTTACGTTCACATAAAACGGGTGTAAGACAGTTTTACACATGCAGAAACACTTAGGGTTAACTTGACGAGCCTAGCATGTACAGACATGGCCTCGGAACACAAGAGACCGAAAGGTCGAACATGAGTCGTATGGAAGATACGATCCACATGGAGATGTTCACCGATGATGACTAGTCCGTCTCACGTGATGATCGGACACGGCCTAGTCGACTCGGATCGTGTAACACTTAGATGACTAGAGGGATGTCAATCTGAGTGGGAGTTCATTAAATAATTTGATTAGATGAACTTAATTATCATGAACTTAGTCTAAAATCTTTGCATAATATGTCTTGTAGATCAAATGGCCAACACTCATGTCAACATGAACTTCAACGTGTTCCTAGAGAAAACCAAGCTGAAAGATGATGGCAGCAACTATTCAGACTGGGTCCGGAACCTTAGGATCATCCTCATAGCAGCCAAGAAAGATTATGTCCTAGATGCACCACTAGGTGAAGCACCCATCCCATAGAACCAAGACGTTATGAACACTTGGCAATCACGTGCTGATGATTACTCCCTCGTTCAGTGCGGCATGCTTTACAGCTTAGAACTGGGGCTCCAAAAGCGTTTTGAGCGACACGGAGCATATGAGATGTTCGAAGAGCTGAAAATGGTTTTTCAAGCTCATGCCCGGGTCGAGAGATATGAAGTGTCCGACAAGTTCTATAGTTGTAAGATGGAGGAAAACAGTTCTGTCAGTGAGCACATACTCAAAATGTCTGGGTTGCACAACCGCCTGTCCCAGCTGGAGATCAACCTCCCGGACGAGGCGGTCATTGACAGAATCCTTCAGTCGCTCCCACCGAGCTACAAGAGCTTTGTGCTGAACTACAATATGCACGGGATGGTGAAGACCATTCCTGAAGTATTTTCAATGCTGAAGTCAGCAGAGGTTGAAATCAAGAAAGAACATCAAGTGTTGATGATCAATAAGACCACTAAGTTCAAGAAGGGCAAGGGTAAGAAGAACTTCAAGAAGGACGACAAAGATGTTGCCGCGCCTGGTAAGCCAGTTGCCGGGAAGAAGTCAAAGAATGGACCCAAGCCTGAGACTGAGTGCTTTTATTGCAAAGGGAAGGGTCACTGGAAGCGGAACTGCCCCAAATACTTAGCGGACAAGAAGGCCGACAACACTAAAGGTATATTTGATATACATGTAATTGATGTGTACCTCACCAGTACTCGTAGTAACTCCTGGGTATTTGATACCGGTGCCGTTGCTCATATTTGTAACTCACAGCAGGAGCTGCGGAATAAGCGGAGACTGGCGAAGGACGAGGTGACGATGCGCGTCGGGAATGGTTCCATGGTCGATGTGATCGCCGTCGGCACGCTACCTCTACATTTACCTACGGGATTAGTTTTAAACCTCAATAATTGTTATTTAGTGCCAAGTTTGAGCATGAACATTGTATCTGGATCTCGTTTGATGCAAGATGGCTACTCATTTAAATCCGAGAATAATGGTTGTCCTATTTATATGAGAGATATGTTTTATGGTCATGCCCCGATGGTCAATGGTTTATTCTTAATGAATCTCGAACATAATGTTACACATATTCATAGTGTGAATACCAAAAGATGTAAAGTTGATAACGATAGTCCCACATACTTGTGGCACTGCCGCCTTGGTCACATTGGTGTCAAGCGCATGAAGAAGCTCCATGCTTCTGATAGACTTTTAGAGTCTCTCGATTATGAATCATTTGACACATGCGAACCATGCCTCATGGGCAAAATGACCAAGACTCCGTTCTCTGGAACAATGGAGCGAGCAACCAACTTATTGGAAATCATACGTACTGATGTGTGTGGTCCAATGAGCGTTGAGGCTCGCGGAGGATATCGTTATGTTCTCACTCTCACTGATGACTTGAGTAGATATGGGTATGTCTACTTGATGAAACACAAGTCTGAGACCTTTGAAAAGTTCAAGGAGTTTCAGAATGAAGTAGAGAATCAACGTGACCGAAAGATAAAATTCTTACGATCGGATCATGGAGGAGAATATTTAAGTCACGAATTTGGTACGCACTTAAGAAAATGTGGAATCGTTTCACAACTCACGCCGCCTGGAACACCTCAGCGTAAGGGTGTGTCCGAACGTCGTAATCGCACTCTATTGGATATGGTGCGATCTATGATGTCTCTTACCGATTTACCGCTATCATTTTGGGGATACGCTCTAGAGACAGCTACATTCACTTTAAATAGGGCACCGTCTAAATCCATTGAGACGACACCGTATGAATTATGGTTTGGGAAGAAACCTAAGCTGTCATTTCTAAAAGTTTGGGGATGCGATGCTTATGTCAAGAAACTCCAACCTGAAAAGCTCGAACCCAAGTCGGAAAAATGCGTCTTCATAGGATACCCTAAGGAAACCATTGGGTATACCTTCTACCTTAGATCCGAAGGCAAGATCTTTGTTGCCAAGAACGGATCCTTTCTGGAAAAGGAGTTTCTCTCGAAAGGAGTAAGTGGGAGGAAAGTAGAACTCGATGAAGTACTACCTCTTGAACCAGAAAGTAGTACAGCTCAGGAAAATGTTCCTGTGGTGCCTACACCGGCTGGAGAGGAAATTAATGATGATGATCAAGGTACTTCGGATCAAGTTGCTACTGAACTTCGTAGGTCCACAAGGACACGTTCCACACCAGAGTGGTATGGCAACCCTGTCCTGGAAATCATGTTGTTAGACGACGGTGAACCTTCGAACTATGAAGAAGCGATGGCGGGCCCAGATTCCAACAAATGGCTAGAAGCCATGCGATCCGAGATAGAATCCATGTATGAAAACAAAGTATGGACTTTGACTGACTTGCCCGATGATCGGCGAGCGATAGAAAACAAATGGATCTTCAAGAAGAAGACAGATGCGGATGGAAATGTCACCATCTATAAAGCTCGACTTGTCGCTAAGGGTTATCGACAAGTTCAAGGGATTGACTACAATGAGACTTTCTCTCCCGTAGCGAAGCTTAAGTCCGTCCGAATCATGTTAGCAATTGCCGCATACTATGATTATGAGATATGGCAGATGGACATCAAAACGGCATTCCTTAACGGTTATCTTAAGGAAGAGTTGTATATGATTCAGCCGAAAGGTTTTGTCGATCCTAAGAATGCTAACAAAGTATGCAAGCTCCAGCGATCCATTTATGGGCTGGTGCAAGCATCTCGGAGTTGGAACATTCGCTTTGATGAGATGATCAAAGCGTTTGGGTTTATGCAGACTTATGGAGAAACCTGAGTTTACAAGAAAGTGAGTGGGAGCTCTGTAGCATTTCTCATATTATATGTAGATGACATACTTTTGATGGGAAATGATATAGAATTCTTGGACATCATTAAGGCCTACTTGAATAAGTGTTTTTCAATGAAGGACCTTGGAGAAGCTGCTTACATATTAGGCATCAAGATCTATAGGGATAGATCGAGATGCCTCATAGGTCTTTCACAAAGCACATACCTTGATAAGATATTGAAGAAGTTCAATATGGATCAGTCCAAGAAAGGGTTCTTGCCTGTATTGCAAGGTGTGAGATTGAGCTCGGCTCAATGCCCGACCACGGCAGAAGATAAAGAAGAGATGAGTGTCATCCCCTATGCCTCAGCCATATGATCTATTATGTATGCCATGTTGTGTACCAGACCTGATGTAAACTTGCCGTAAGTTTGGTAGGAAGGTACCAAAGTAATCCCGGCAAGGAACACTGGACAGCGGTCAAGAATATCCTGAAGTACTTGAAAAGGACAAAGGGCATGTTTCTCATGTATGGAGGTGACGAAGAGCTCGTCGTAAAGGGTTACGTCGACGCTAGCTTCGACATAGATCTGGATGACTCTAAGTCACAAACCGGATACGTGTATATGTTGAATGGTGGGGCAGTAAGCTGGTGAAGCTGCAAGCAGAGCTTCGTGGCGGGATCTACATGTGAAGCGGAGTACATGGCAGCCCCGGAGGCAGCGCATGAAGCAATTTGGGTGAAGGAGTTCATCACCGACCTAGGAGTCATACCCAATGCGTCGGGGCCGATCAAACTCTTCTGTGACAACACTGGAGCTATTGCCCTTGCCAAGGAGCCTAGGTTTCACAAGAAGACCAGGCACATCAAGCGTCGTTTCAACTCCATCCATGAAAATGTTCAAGATGGAGACATAGATATTTGCAAAGTACATACGGATCTGAATGTCGCAGATCCGTTGACTAAACCTCTTCCGTGAGCAAAACATGATCAACACCAGAACTCTATGGGTGTTTGATTCATCACAATGTAACTAGATTATTGACTCTAGTGCAAGTGGGAGAGTGTTGGAAATATGCCCTAGAGGCAATAATAAAAGGATTATTATTATATTTCCTTGTTCATGATAATTGTCTTTTATTCATGCTATAATTGTATTATCTGGAAATCGTAATACACGTGTGAATACATAGACCACAATACGTCCCTAGTGAGCCTCTAGTTGACTAGCTCGTTGATCAACAGATAGTCATGGTTTCCTAACTATGGACATTGGATGTCGTTGATAACGGGATCACATCATTGGGAGAATGATGTGATGGACAAGACCCAATCCTAAGCATAGCACAAGATCGTGTAGTTCGTTTTGCTAGAGCTTTTCCTATGTCAAGTATATCTTCCTTAGACCATGAGATCGTGTAACTCCCGGATACCGTAGGAGTGCTTTGGGTGTACCAAACGTCACAACGTAACTGGGTGACTATAAAGGTGCACTACAGGTATCTCCGAAAGTGTCTGTTGGGTTGACACGGATCAAGACTGGGATTTGTCACTCCGTATAACAGAGAGGTATCACTGGGCCCACTCGGTAGTGCATCATCATAATGAGCTCAAAGTGACCAAGTGTCTGGTCACGGGATCATGCATTACGGTACGAGTAAAGTGACTTGCTGGTAACGAGATTGAACGAGGTATTGGGATACCGACGATCGAATCTTGGGCAAGTAACATACCGTCTGACAAAGGGAATAGTATACGGGGTTGCTTGAATCCTCGACATTGTGGTTCATCCGATGAGATCATCAAGGAGTATGTGGGAGCCAACATGGGTATCCAGATCCCGCTGTTGGTTATTGACCGGAGAGCCGTCTCAGTCATGTCTGCATGTCTCCCGAACCCGTAGGGTCTACACACTTAAGGTTCGGTGATGCTAGGGTTGTATGAATATGAGTATGCAGCAAACCGAATGTTGTTCGGAGTCCAGGATGAGATCCCGGACGTCACGACGAGTTCCGGAATGGTCCGGAGGTAAAGAACTATATATAGGAAGTGCTGTTTCGGCCATCGGGAAAGTTTCGGGGTCACCCGGTATTGTACCGAGACCACCGGAAGGGTCCCGAGGGTCCACCGGGTGGGGCCACCTATCCCGGAGGGCCCCATGGGCTGAAGTGGGAGGGGAACCAGCCCCTAGTGGGCTGGTGCGCCCCCCTGCCCCCCTGCGCCTAGGGTTGGAAACCCTA
>NC_057804.1:530632605-530636987 GCF_018294505.1 Triticum aestivum | reverse complement strand
CCGGTGCCCCCCTGGGGGCCTTTATAAAGGAGGGCAGGGGGGAGGGCAGCCGCACCCTGTGTCTTGGCGCCTCCCTCCCCCTGCTACACCTCTTCCTCCTCCCGCAATAGCTTGGCGAAGCCCTGCCGGAGTCCTGCTGCATCCACCACCACGCCGTTGTGCTGCTGGATCTTCATCAACCTCTCCTTCCCCCTTGCTGGATCAAGAAGGAGGAGACGTCATCCGTTCCGTACATGTGTTGAACGCGGAGGTGCTGTCCGTTCGGCACTTGGTCATCGGTGATTTGGATCACGGCGAGTACGACTCCATCATCACCGTTCTCTTGAACGCTTCCGCACGCGATCTACAAGTGGTATGTAGATGCAATCTCTCTCCTATCACTCGTTGCTTAGATGAACTCATAGATGGATCTTGGTGAAACCGTAGGAATTTTTTTAATTTTCTACAACGTTCCCCAACAGATATGACTGGTCGAGTGGATTGCACTCGACGTCTTCAATTGGTATTCCTTGTTGTCTTTGGGGTGCCTTTGCTTCTAGGGTAGTGACCTTGGGTAGGGCATATTGGTGAGGCCTATGACCCTACCCTAGGTCTATATCCTCATCAGCGGGACCCCTAGGCGTGTGGTGGCACGGCTGATCTGGGTTCTGCGACGCGACGATGGGCGCCGCAGGTGGCGGGTGGCCGGCTCGTCCTCGGATGGCGGCGGCTAGGCGTGGCGGGCGGCCCAGCCTCGGACATCGGCGTAGCTGCGGGCACAGCGGCCGACCTTTTCGGGCGGCGGTGGGGGTGACCAGCTAGGCTGCTGTGGCGTGCAAACTGCTTTCAGATCGGCGGCGGCGGCATGGAGGGCCTGGTGGTCTCGTCGGCGGCATCTCCAGTCAGATCTGTTCTGACCGATGCGACCGGCGGTGGTGGTCATCTCTTCTGTCAGAGGTGGTCGGCCTGAGGCTGAGTGTTTGGATCTCCGGATCCGTGATCCAGTACTGGCTATGAGTCAGGGAGACATAGTTGCCGGTGAAAACCGAGCCGGCGGCGGGCGATGGCGGCGATCTATGTCGTTACCTTCATAAAGGCATCGTTGTGTGACTTGTGTCGACCCACTCGTACTGCTTTGGGGAAACCCTAGGATCTGGTCTTCCAGATCAGACAATGGCGGCACTGCGGTAGCGTTTCTCTTTTGGAAGCATCGTTTGTGGAGCAGTGCTGGTGGTCAGAGGTAGGAGGTGGAGCGGCTTCGTCTTGCACGGAGCTTCGATGGAGATGTCAAGCCATGCCTGACCGACAGATGCTACGCTTTGTCATGCCTGGGCGGCAGGTGCTACGCACGATAGATCTTCCAGAGACTTCAAGCTGTGTCGGCTGGTGGTACTTCGCAGCATGGTGCTGAGGTGTACCGGCGGCGACCGCGATGTGCTCAGCAGTTCGCGCACAGGGTGGTGGTGCCTTTGGGCGCCGTGGTGGCGTTGACGGCAGCTAGACCGGGCAAGGATGATGTGTCAGTACAGTTCTGAAGATGGAGTGGTGGCAGTTGGCGGCGGCGGCATCTGAGAGCGCGCCAGACCGGTGTGTGCCCATACCCGGCAAGTGGCTTGGTTGGGGTCTCAGGTCTTAGATGTTAGGCTTGTCTGCGAGATCTGTGGTATTAGGCCCGGACTATCAACATCCCTTCATCAGCTGGATAGGATTAGCGACAATTATCGCATAGACGGTGGCTTCAGACTTATTGTTGTATTTCTTTACAAGGTGTTTGGTGAATAATTAATAAAATGGCTGCATGCATCACCCAGATGCAAAGGCCAGAGGTGACCCCTCCTTCTCTAAAAATATATTTAATGAAAATTTATTTACACAATGGTATTGTTATTGGCAGGTAAATCACGAGCTAACGTACTAGTAGAATATTTATATCCCGTTGCAATGCGCGGACATTGTTCTAGTTGCCTAAAAAAACTAAGCTAGCAGATTGTTTCTTCAAGAGAGAGAGAGAGAGAAAACGCCAGTCTACCGATCCAACAGCGCTCAAAAGTCAAAACACATGCGCGGTCACCAGCAGGTCGATGCAGTAGTTGAAGAATTCAGAGTTCTAAACTGAACGAGTCCTTGACGACTGAACTGGGAACATTTGATCTTTGTTTAGTTGCGATGGTGCCTGCTGCTGTAAACAATAAGTAAGCTCAACTAATCGTTTATATCATCAGCGGGGATAGCTCAGTTGGGAGAGCGTCAGACTGAAGATCTGAAGGTCGCGTGTTCGATCCACGCTCACCGCAAAATTATTTTTGGAATCATTCTGCACAGGCGTTTTATTCTTTTGTATTTTAAAGGGGATATTTAATTATTTATTTCAGCAGCGGGGATAGCTTAGTTGGGAGAGCGTCGTGTTCGATCCACGCTCACCGCACAAACATTTTTTAAATGTTTCGGCCCAGGTTTTATAGTATTGTTTTCAAAAACAGTCATTTTTTTTGCATGTAGGAGTAACCCAGCTCAGTCCAGAACAGCAACAAGCTGGGCTTTTCGACGCGCTAAACTAGGGCCTTGGACAAAGTCCAATGGAATTCTCTCTCGAGAAAAAAGCCGAGTTCCAACTGCCGTCCCAAACAGCGATCAAAACCCGCCAGTTCCACTCGCGGTGGCCTCTCAAGAAACCGCCAGTTTCCCTGCGTCAACCCACCGGAACAGGCATACTTCGCACTCACCACAACCGAGCATCAGGGCACATGGACGGAGAAGGCCGACTCCCGCGGCGACGGCCATGCCGGTGGTGGCACCTACGTCGCCGTCCGCCACAGCGTCGGCGTTACGCCGAAGCCGTCCCCCGAGGCTTGCGCTGTGCATTGCCGGCGGCAGCCAGCGCGAACGGGTACGGACATAACCTGTGGATGCCCGTTGCGGCGCCGCGCGTCGAGCTCGTCCCCGTCCTTGTCCGTCCCCGGCAGCGCGATCTCGTTCTGAGCATGGCGTGCGTGGCGGTTAAACTCCTTGGTCTGCTCATCGGCGCGCTTGGTACGTCAGGGTTGTGAGATCGGATGACTCCGTAACTACAGTCTGAATCGGCAAACGCGGTATTCTCAACAGTGCGGTGCGTATGGCTGCAGCATTTCTGCTAGGTAGGAGTAGTTGTTGCTGGCCGTGTCTCTAGGGCCTGTGTCTGTTCTACGCTCTTCAGTCTGCCATCCGGATAGTTTCCATTTGTTTCCTCTGCAAATTCAGTTAGAACCAGTGAAGCAGTGCCGGCTTGCCAATCTTTTATCAGATAGCAACGAGATGGCGAGTGTCATATCTGTGTGTAGGAAAAGTAGTACTGCATCCTGCACTGCAGGTAGGTCGTCGTGCCTCTGTTGTTTCGAAATGCGAAGGATCCACGTGATTGGAAGAGAATGGACCGTCAATCCTTGCTTACAGGATTTGGAGGCTGCCATTTAAATTACGAGGGCATGTTTCAAATTTTTCCAGTGTTTCGGAGAGTTCGGAAACATTTTGTTTGGTCCCCATTTTTATCGCAAGTGAAACACGTCGTTCTATTAGATTTTTTTATCAACTTACATCACAAGTGGATTTCAGTTACTCTTCGAATGTTACAGGCAAATCATTTCTATACATGCAAAAGTTGATATGCAGTATGTTTATATATGCAACCGGCAAAAAGTATATCCATGAGCCGTGGCAATGCACTGGCGTTCGTGGTTAAAAAGCAAGAAGTAGATCTTAGTATCTTTTATTTTAAAGTTTAACCTTTTTTCATTTTTGAACTTCGTGGTTACACATGAATCACTAACTCATTCAAAGATTGTGATTGTGAAATCGGTCAAATTATCCACATTTTGTTACTGCCATGTACATTGTCAACCCTAAAATGCAGAACACACTTTGATCGGGTTTCTGTGTTGGCCAAACCATAATAGTACATGGATCGGATCTCTCAATTAAGTACAACAGAGAGAGGGTAATATTCCTCTCTTCATCATCTGTTTCTTCTTTAAGATGAAACAAGCAAAACTGATGCGCCGGTCCGCATCTACTACCACTATAAAAGAAAGAAAGGGGCAGATCCAAACAATCGGGCCCATCCATCATCAAGATCTAATGGCCCTTAATCCTTCGGTGTTTAACGCTGTCAACCACGCACGCATTAAGCCACTGACAATCCATCGATCGCTAACCCTGCCCTGCCGTTCGGGAAAAAACCGCACACCCGCACGATTCCCCGGCACGACCTCTCGCCCACGTAGCCTCCCGCACACCCGCACACCGGTATCAATCGCTAATCCATCGATCCTCCTCACGCGCCGTTTGTCCCGCACCATCCCGTCCGTCGTCGCGCCCTTCGCCGCGGGAGCCGCCCCCCGCGGCGATAGCCGCGGGAGCTGCCGCCGGAG
>NC_057804.1:530622578-530632085 GCF_018294505.1 Triticum aestivum | reverse complement strand
CCGCGGGTCACCGCGGGAGCCGCCGCTGGCACTGCCCGTCGCGCCCTCCGACGCCCGAGCTGTCACCGGAGCCGCACGTCGCGCCTTCCGCCGCAGGTCGCCCGCCGGAGCCGCCGCGCCTTAGCCGCGGGAGACCCCTTCCCCGCGGGGGAGCCACCGCGTGAGCCGCCCGAGCCGCCCGAGCCGCTCAGCTTGGAGTCCTCAACCGCCGCCGCGCACGCAGGTGAGAGCAGCGCGACCCTAGAGGTTCCTATTGGGTTGGGTACCGTACTGATGGTTGATGCGTCCAGCGGGTTGGGGATTGGGCTACAGGTGCCGCGACGGAGGGGGAGTACGATGAGGTTCTGGGGCAGCTCTCCTCTCTCACGCAGAAGGTGCGGACACACACCGACAACCCAGGCAACCAGTGGGACCTCATGGACCGCTACCTCCAGGTTCGTCCCCTCCTCCTCATGCTCCGCCTGAATCGCGATGGGGAATGTGTTGTCTGATGCGGGTGGATTTGGTTAGATTTTCGAGCTGGAGGAGGCCATCGCGTGGATGATGGTCATCCATGTCACCGGGACCAAAGGGAAGGTGAATCACGAGATAACATGTAATAACTCTCTCCAATTACAATACCAGATGTTGCGACGCTTTCATTTCTACTATACTATTTGTCAGTAATGGGGCATTCTAATTTGGTTCTGACATCTAAGCAACTATTGTGCAACAATGAAGTTTAACCAAATCAATAGTTTAGTGCTATTTGGCACTGACATGCAGTGTAACCAGTTACAGAGTTCCCCAATCTCTTCTTAGACTGATTTGCCACTGTGCAGTTGGTGCCAAGGATTCGGGAAGGTGAACTAATACCAAGAACCATGTCGCCGGATGATTCCGGAAGAGATGGTCCTGATAGTCGAGGTATTCGAGACTTCCATGTTAACTGTGCTTGGTTATTACATAACCTCCACCATATGCAATTGATTATTACATAACCATCACCATGTTGTTAACTATGCTTGGTTCAAACATTCAGATTTCAGTTAAGTATTTTCTCTCTGGAAAGCATGCAAAATAAATATATCAATTTTGTTATCTGGACCTTTAATGGCCTTCCTTTATATCCATGCATTTTTTCTTCCGTTCAGTTGTAATTATTTTACCATTTTCTTCTTGAAACAGATAAACGGTGCATTGGGTGAACTTGTTACTACAGGATTTCCACATTCATTCTATCCCATTACTCATTTGCTTCGTAAGTTCCTACCATATGGTTTATGTTGATTTATTCTACTCATAATCATAATTCGCTCGCCGCTGTCGCCGCCACTTTGAGGCCTTAGCCACCAAGCGGCATCCTTTCTCGTGAGGCTTAATTTAGGACATGCTTCTCTGAATTTCTATGAGATTAATTCAGTATATGCTTCTCTGAATGTTATCCTGCCAATCGGTAGTTGTTTGATGATAAGCTTGTCGATTTCCAGTTACATTATATTAGTCAAGTTTGAAGGTTCTGAAGTATGAACTTTGAAATACTATGTGTGTCCACTCCATAAAGAAGAAATGGTACTCTATTTTATTTTTTAAAATAAATGAAAATTATATTTCCAAATGTTTACATCATTGCTGTAGGGCTGGACAGCTCTGAACCCCATATTTCAGGGTCACTATGGTTGGTGATAAACGATTTTACGAGCATCAAAGTTTGTCCTACAATATATCTATATGGTATCCAGCTTAGCAAATTTTCATATTTTTGATAAAATGGAATTCCTTTTACTCGCAAAAAAAGGAATTGACCTTCAATTAGTGTTTAGAGAATTCACTAAAAGTTGTTATAGGATTTATAATCGACTTAAATGAGATTTTCCATTTTATGCTCTTCAATTCACATTTCATATATATGGAGTCGCTCGCCGCGGGAGCCGCTGGAGCCGGAGCCGCCCGCCCCGCAACGCCGCCACGGGGTTGAGATCGTATGGTGATGTACTGGTGGCCCTGGAGACATACAAGATCGATGAGGTAACATGTCGTTCAAGTTTCACTACGACAATTTGATTGATCTAGGCTATGACTGTGTTCAAAGGTCGTGAATCTGGTAATGTCGTATGCATGCATGTGTGTTAACTGTTTTTGTTGGGTATCTTCAGAGATGCTCAGAACATCCATACATGTGTACGATGACTATGCCGCAGAGGACGATGAGCATGAGGAGAAGCTGAAGAAGGAAACGTTTGTGTTGTTCTTCTTAGCTACTTGCATGAGCTCTCACCTTTTTGATTCGTAGACTGATGAACTGACCACGATGATCTCACGCTGCTTTGATTTGTAGATTGCCGACTTCCCCACATATTATGGTTCGTAGGTTGCTGGATCACCCTTTTTGTTGCTTGCGCCTTAATTCGGTAATCCATCTACTAGCCTTTTGTTGAACAACACAAGTGAAATGTATGCAAGTACACAATTTATTTTAGGTTCGAAATGCACTTAAGAGTTAAGACACTAGCTATAAACCTACCAACAAGGGGAATGTCTATGTGTCTGTGTGCAGTGTCCTTCTAATTGGTGGGGGTTATAAAGTGTGGTTGTGGGCACTTAATTAAGCATAATCCTGTTGTGGCAGAGGAGGAACCGGGTTTACCTCCAATGAAGAGAAGCATTGTTAGCTAATTTTGCCTCTTTATCGAGTGAGTTATTGTATTGGGAGCTGCCAGTGCTTATTGTGGTGTCATATACCAAAATTTCTTTTTAGTTCATCAGTTCAGTCCAATCTTGCAGAACAAAAACAAATAAAGTGCATAGAAATATTGCATTTGATAGAATTTATATGATGTTTCAAGGAACCGCGTGTTGCACTCTATGTTGTCATGTTGAATGGAAGCAACAACGACACCGAGGAAACATGAGTTTATCGTTCAAAAGAGGTCTCTGAAATTTTAGAGGGTTGTGGTATATGAATCATTGCTGGATGAGGAAAGGAGTGGGGAAGGGTCTGCAGGTGTGTATTGTAGAACTTTACTGATGTAGGCGTTGATTTCATTTGCAAGATTCTGTATTGTTCTTTACCCATCTGCTCCTGGAATTGTGTACTAATTATGATTTGTTGAAGTTTCATGCATCATTGTACGATGGATTTATATGGCTGCCTGACTAGGTGAAAGAGCTATATATTTTAGCATTTCTAATTCAGATAATCTATTTCTTATGGACCTATGAAACCTTAATGTTAATTCACAAAGGTCGGTCTTGCAAGAAAAACAAAAGGCAGCATAGCTGTGAGAAGATAACGTATATCTTGTTTACTTTGTTGTAATTTGTGTGCTAACTTGGTCAGAGTTTTCCTATTTTGTAGTTTATGAAAAAAAATGTCATGTTGTAGAAGATTTGCAAAATGTTCATCAAATTTTGGTTTATATTTCTGCCTAATATAAGAGCTCTATTTTCCCTGTTCATCCAATACTACCCTTTTGATTGCAGTTCTTTCCTACACATACAGCTGAAACTTACAATTTGAACCCTTGACGGATGCAAGAGATTAAGGATTAAACTCATGGCGTCTAAAAAATTAGCTTGGGCTGTAAAAGGATCTAAAAAACAGACTCTGAATGTCCTATCAAAAGTGACTGACTCTGATAAACATTGATAATGGTATTTTGATCTAAAAAGTGGGCAGCCGATTTCCTAATTAACTAACTCTGAACGTCCCATAAAAAATAACTCCAAACGTCCAACTTATATTATGTTGGTGCTTAATACTAGGATGCTGGTGCCTGCATACGAGCTGATGTTCGGGAAGCCATCCCTCCATAGACTCTTTGAGGGCTACTTCAATCAAGCCGGGAGGGTGAACGCAAGGGGTCATTTTGAAGATGCTGCAAGATCCTCATGTTAATTTGATCACAACTATAGGAGACGCCCTGTGGGTGTCGTTTCTTCACACATAAAATATATTTTTTGGGCACTGACAACCATGTGCTCACATTCTTACATATTTATTATTTTTACAGGAAAATGTGACACCAACAACTAATGATGAACACATTCGTTCACGTATTTACATTGGCATTTTTTGTCACCGGGACAATTTTATTGCCATGCATGTTTTTGTTTATGAGACTGTTCAGGCATTTCCGAGCTACTGTAAAGATGAGTACTACAAACCCTTGCTTGTTCTCTCGGACTAGGCCTACCGCAAGCTTACCTCGACTGATTTCGGTGGCCCAAAGTGGCACTAGCTCGGAGACGACATCAACAAGCTCCTGGAGACTTAGTTGGTGGTGAGGCGCCTAGGCGATCTTGTGGATGGCTTTGAAATTCAATGGCATAGAAAGTGCAGAGGGAGAGGCGTGAGCAGTGGCGGTGTGCTTCCAGCATCTCTCTCACACATGAGCATTTGTGGCTAACAGATGGCATGCGAGAGGAGAAGCGGGCGTTTGTCTGTTTTGGGAATTATAAGGATGGCACAATATCCAGGGTATTGTTGGATGTTAATTTATTTCTATGAGTTTGATCAAAGTTTGACTTTTTTGAGCTGAAGTTTGACTTTCATAAACCTAATATAACATAGCGATACAAAGAAAGAAACTCAACGGTATTCGTCAAAGAGGCGAGCACCTGGAGCTTTCTTGGTTGGGACTGACCCTCCCCCGTGCTATAGTGAGAGGAGAGGCGAAAAGGAGGTTCCCCTCGATCCCTCGCTCCGCCGACGGCTGGATCGACGGTTCCCTCCCTCTCTGGCCGCTACTTCAGCGACAGGGGAGTGGGGGGACCTCAGATCTGTGCTTGAAGCGTGTAGATAGTAGGGTAGTTGTCTCCGGCGGCGTTGGCCGTTTTTTATGTAGGTCATCTTATACTACCATCAACAACATAAGTATACGTGAGTATGAGACATGCACACAAGGTATATTTGATTGGGAGTGGATGAATCTTTGAAAAGAGCATTAGCGGAGACGTGTGTTGCACGTGCAAGCTTACTAGTCAATAGAAATAGAATGAAACCCATGATAGCAGTTTAAAAACACACATTGCAAGTATGATGCCTCAGTTTCCCTTATATACTGGATTAAACCATGGATACGATCGGTTTAATCCCAGAAGCTCCTCCCTTAATTAGTCCGATTTAATTCTTATGCCTTATCTCGATTCCCTGCATGATGAGGCCGCCCTTCCCGTTCAACCGTTTCGTCTCCGCCAGGCCGAAGGAGACGTCGCCATCTTCACCCCTCTCACAGACAAACTCACCTAGCTCCAGCTCCATCCAACCATCATCCCTTTCACGAGGGAGCACTACATCCTCTGCATGGCTTCTTTGCGGGTTGGGTTGGAGGCAAACCTTGCGGGCAAGGTCGGTGCCTCCAATGCTCACCGATGCATCAGCAGGCCAATCCAGACCGTAGGACCCATCGTCCAACTTGTACACCACGTAAGCGGCATAAGCTGAGCCGTGGGACAGCATCTTGCTGTGTATCTTGCCGTGGATTTCCAACCAGCAAACGAACCTGAGTTGAGCACTCTCAGGAACCTGGAGTCAAACGCAGGGTTAAGATTTGTAACCAAGACAAGAACGAAACATATCATACGTTGCAGAAAACCATCTAGCATCGCGCATTGCAAAATACTCCCTCCGTTCCTAAATACAAGCCTTTTTAGAGATTCTAATTTAAACTACACACGGAGCAAAATAAGTGAATCTACGTTCTAAAATGCATCTATATATTTTCCTACGTAGTCTCATATTAAAATATCTAGAAGGTCTTATATTTACAAACGGAGGGAGTACTCAACAGGGCAAATTAAATTGCAAACTTTGCTGAACTCACTGCTAGTTTTTTCATGGCTACTGAATATTCTGGGTTTTGGCCCAGTACTATCTACTACCCTGCATCCTAGCACTTCCACTTGCAATTATAAGACTACAACGCAAGCACGTACGCAACAGCACTATCAAAATTAACGACTGCAACAGAAGCTAGCTCCAAGGGAACTGCAAGGAAAGACCAAAGGAGGATGGCACGAAACCTCGAGTCGGCGAGATGGATCCAGGACCAGTAGCGGGGCGTGTCGCGCCACGCGATGGACAGGTCTCTCGCCGGCACCATGTAGCACTTGGCGCCGCTCTCCCTGTCCAGCCACATGCTCTGCACCATGGCCCCACTTGAGTCGATTGGCTAGCGGTCAACCAAATTTGTTCCAGGGGTTAGTTGTATGTGTATACATACCAGTCCGCCTGGGAGGAGGACGGGGCTGCCGGAGAGACGGAGGAACAGGTCCTTCTTCCCGCGCGGCAGCAGCAGCAGCTCTCCGTCGGCCAGCGGCGGGAGGTCAGCGAGCGGAGGCAGGAAGCAGGCCCAGACGGCGTCGGAGTCGGCGGCGGCGCGGAACGCCGGGGAGACCGCCGCGGCGCGGCAGGCGTCGCGCGGCGACGTGCGGGAGAGCGCCGCCGAGAGGATCTCCTCCGGTAGGTGCGCGATCTCGCACTGGCCGGGCTCCATCGGCTCCTCCTCCTCCGCGGCCTTGGCTGTGTTCGATCTGGCGAAGAAACACTCGGGAGGAAATTGATTTGATTGATTAATTTGGGGCGAAGCAAGCTAAGCAAGTTGTACTTATTTTGAACAAGTGGAGCCCAGTCGCCTTGGTACAGACGACATCACACGTGGACGCAGACTCAGTTGACTGAATTTGAAGCTGAACCTACAAGTATGCGTGCTTGCTGAACTGTATACGGGTATTCGGCTACGTGTACTGTTGTACTCCCTCTGTTCAGAAATACTTGTCAAAAAAATGGATATATCTAGATGTATTTTAGTTTTAGATACATTCATTTTTTTTACATTTCTACGACAAGTATTTCAGGACGGAGGGAGTAGTACATGCCATCGCCAAGAAAACTTAGGGCATGTTTTTGGTTTGCAGTGTCACGTCTAATATTAGTTGTGTCACAACATTATACCACGTGTTTGGCTCATTGGCATATTTATGTTTTGCCATACTTTTCTACCTAAATGGCTCACATGTTATAGGCTTAATTTTTTGTCAAATCTTGCCAAACTTGTGGTGGTCATTTTGTTAGTCGTACTTTTTGTGACGGCCTAAGCTAATTATCGCAAAGTTAGTTATGAGCTAAACAGGCTCTTACTGCACAGTTTGTCTTGGATGCATCCATGTACTATTTTGCCAATTGCCATGCAGCATTTACAAGGTTAACCCAGAGATCACATGCATGCACTAATCCATGTGCGTATTCTTTTTTCTTGTGCATCCTGCATTTGAGGAAAACCTTTCACATTCAAAAACTAATTGTGTGGGTTAGTCACATAAGAGTGAAAAAGAAAGAAAAAAATCCCCCCGTGATTCTTTTTTATTTTCTTTAATACCAACAAGAGTATTAAACTTCCCTTCTTTGATACAAAATCGCGTCGAACAAGTTATACTAAAACTAAAGTTATACTAAAGTCGAGACACTTATTTTAAGAGGGAGGGAGTATGTATCTATATTTACTTTATCTGGTAACCAAGCATCAGAACTTTCATCTATGATCATCCGTATGCACCCACCTTGTCTTCCTAAAGTTGCACCACCATCTAAAGATAGCATACTAATTTTATAGTTGTGGTTATGCAATAAATCCGATGCACCCATGCCTTGAGAAAAAGAAATACATAAGAAGCTAGTGAGGGGAATTATTTTAATGTGTAAACGACAATCTATACCTACCAATAAAAGAAATAGGTATTTTTAGTTCGTCATGCTATTTTGTAGAAACCTCCCTGATGTTTCTAACATTAAACCCGCAGCACATATTAAATGTTTTTTTAAAAATACTCATATCTTCTAAACCGTAACTTCAAATTGAACATGTTATATGTGGATTTTAATTAAAAAAATATGTAAAATTTGAATATGATGTTATTTTACCTGTTAACAA
Source organism: Triticum aestivum (assembly GCF_018294505.1). Lineage (NCBI taxonomy): Eukaryota > Viridiplantae > Streptophyta > Magnoliopsida > Poales > Poaceae > Triticum > Triticum aestivum. The sequence continues at coordinate 530,624,175 of NC_057804.1, read as the reverse complement.
TTTCTAAAAAAAATACTATCTAGGCTGCAATTTTAATCAACAATGCATTATCCATCTTTTTTCATATCGCTACTGATTCAGACTGGGGATGAATACCTCAGCAAAATCAGGATTGGACATGAAATTAAAGATAAACTAGTAAGATGTCTGTGCTCTGCTACGGAATCAAGAAAGTTAGATGGACTTAAGTTATAGTCAAGCGCATGTACATGGCTACAAAATAATATAAAGTATCAATACATCCATCAAAGCGATGTTATTTGTTGGTAGGTACACATCAAGCACAATCAAAGATGGTTCCTTACAGAACCTAGAAATTTTCAAAGTGGATGGATATTAATTTATCTTGAGTCCTTGAGTAATTTATCTTCGGTCCTAATGACACACTCGTTTAATGCCCGGTATATACAACCCTTTCAAAAAAATATACAAATATGCAGAACATAATCAAATGACGGAAGAAAAAGTAATGTACACATGTAATATTCTTTCCATTGGTTTACCCTGAATCACTAAATGAAAGAAAGCAGTGTATTTAACAATATACATTATTAAAGTCCATGAAATATCAAATAGGAATTAAACTACATGAGAAAATTGTTGAACAGAAGGCTAGCATCTCTATCCTCGTGGTTCAGTCAGTTAACCTGCATTGTAGAAAGATACAGTAGGTTTAGCGCATAAGAAGCAACATATTTCCATAGGAGCAACATATTTCCATAGAGTTACTTGCAGGTTACACCAAACTTAGCTGTGAACTTTTGTTATGTATTTGACATGGCAAGTTATTATTATTATTAAGCAGAAGAAGCTAAGACTCGTGAAATCCCTAACGTATTTCTCATAAGAACTAATCGTTCCTAATTACATTTGAACTTTTGTACCACATTTCAGAAACTTGTGATTCTTCTTGAAGAGATCAACCTGTTTGTTAAGTGAAAACAGTAATAAAAAGGACACTCAAAATTCGATATTCAGATATGGAACTCTGCAATTTTAGAGGAAATAAATTGGCAGGAAAAGCTTGAAAGACACGAATGCTATGATATACAATATGCAAATATAGATTTTGAACTACTGGAGCTCTAAGTATGATAGCCAAAGCATACAAGGACAACTTCTAGGCTTCTAATCAGCACTGTCAATTTATAGGATATACATAAAGGAGTAGAACCAGAATTTTATTCAACGAAATAACCGAATAGGGATGTTAACTATCAGACGTATCTATGCCAAGTAACATCTGACAAAAGGCCTGGCAACTGGTGAGGAAATTCTGGGAGGAACTGCATGGATTGTAGTCACAGGTAGCACACCATATATACCTCACATAGTTATTTTGCCATGCAATGGCACAATTGGATCTCATATTTAATAACCTCGTCCGTCGTGCCGATATGTCCTCCTTACTGCAGTATGTGTTCAACTGGTGAAATGCCAATGCAAGCTCAGTGGTGCTATTTTGTACATAATAATAAATTTTTGGAACAACTGTCAAGAAATGTGGACATGTCTATCTGAAAGTATAACCACATCTTGCAGCTAACAAGTAAAAATATGTACAACCAACATGATTTCACTGGATCAGCTAATATGC
>NC_057804.1:530620386-530622107 GCF_018294505.1 Triticum aestivum | reverse complement strand
CCTTATGAATTCTATGACATGTTAACATGAAAATAACAACTATAATATGAAATTCATAATGCATTTGTATCTGCTCTAAAAGTCACAAATTTGACCACTAAAGCCATGGTTCAAATGTTTGAACTAACCACCTTAAATCTTCTTTCTGATTCTACCCCAAAAGAATTTTAAGTTATAGCATTTTTTTTCTCAACCACATTGCATCTTCTTGCTGTGTGTTTCTTATGCATAAAAAAATGTTGGTCGTTTCACCTGCAGATGCTGCTACAGTCCCATCGAACCATATATTGGTGTCCTCATTCCTTAACTTCAACTGATGTATGGGTGCAGGTTGACGCAGACATCTCTACACCTAAGTATTAGCACACCTTCTCCATCATGTACGTTTCTTTGTGGTACTATTACGATGTACGTTTCTCTATGGTAGTCCTTACCATGGACCTCTAATCCATGACCAGTCTTCAAACATTTTTTTCGAGGGCTAAGGAGCAAAATCAAGGAGAGCATTTTCATGGATGTTTGTATCCTTTAGATGTCCCAACTTATAATCCATTAAAATCTAAGCATAACTTAAGTAATAGTGGGATAAATAAAGTAACTTTAATCATGTTCTGCCTAATTGAGTAATAGTGGGATAAATACAAAAACTTTAATTCTTGTTTTGCCTAATTGCATAAAGTAGTAGTTAGATCTCAAAATCAAGCATTAACTCCTTTGTCATGAAAGCATAACGCAAATGCACAAGGAAGCTGCTAGATTGTTGACAAGCTACCAGACTTTGAGACTGAATGAGGCTTCACACTCAATACTCTTCAATAATTTGTAGAAGAAATAATTTTCTTTTTGCAGTAAGAAAAATTGTAAGTTCATACTTAGCTCTGCAGAAAAAGGTGCACAGGGCATCTAGAGCGTGAGCATCTAGAGCTTTGCATATGCACCCTGCCTAGGTAGATTAACAATGAGAGCAATAACAGATTGCATAGAGCACCTGACCACCATCGAACCCCTCATCGACGCCCTTCTTCTCTCGTTCCCTCGGACACCAACCACCGTTGCTATTCCAAGAGAATCCCAAGCCGGAGCCCCGGGCTCCGGTTCAGACTTCGCCGCCCTCCTGCCAGAGCCCCTCCATCAGGTGATGTCTGCAATTGGCATCACTAACATCTTGCTCGCCAGCCGTGTGTGCCACCACACGCTATAGGGGTAGGGGGAGGAGACAGCGGTGAGGAGGGAGAGGTGCTGGGCAGCGGGTCTGCTGCATCGGTGGAGTAGGCACACTACAAAAAAAGACACATCCGTGACATTTTGGGCCGAACGAATTTTTTTCTGTCATACTTATGACACTTCTATGACGATAATTGTGACAAAATCCGATATCATCATAGATGTGGTGGGTTCCTACTTCTATGACAAAAAATCATGATAGAAAATGAGCTTTTCATCCTGGGCGGGCCGGAGACGCAGCTGCTGACATTCTTTGGGCCGTCAATGACGGAAAAAACAGTGGTAGAAGAGAGGGCGAGGAAAATATCGGGGAGTTCCCGGTTATGGTGGGTGGTCGGGGGCCAAGCGATGCGCGTTTCTCTCGTACCGTACGCGTGTGGGTGCGAGGCGTTGGGCTCTAACTGAACCCGAGCGAGGCATCTCCTAACTGAACCCGAGCGATTGCACTGCAGGCTACGCGTTACTGAACCCGAGCGGTCGAGCAATTCGTTTGCTAC
>NC_057804.1:530585524-530620090 GCF_018294505.1 Triticum aestivum | reverse complement strand
CAAAAATGTGGCACGTATTCAACCCATTTTTTCAGAATTTATAGTCTTTTTTTTGCGGAGTAGAATTTACAGTCAATTTGATCTTTTTTTTTTGAATTATAGTCCATTAGCTGGGCTGGGTGAACAAATAATGTAGCATCCATGTGGCCTATTTATTTTTGGGATAATTAATTTGGTGCCCTTAGTTGTGTCCCACTCGATAGGTTTACCCCTAGTTTCCAAAAACACTTGTTCCTACCCAAACCACTTTGCTCCTCTTATAATTTTGCCCTTTGACTGTTTGACCATAACTTTGAAAACTTCATAAAAACTTCATACTAACTCAGAAAAATTCAAATAAGATATCAAAATGTTCATAAAAGCATCACCTATATGTGCATGTCATTTGCATTTATGAAAAAAGTGTTGGCCAGTCCCCATCTTAGTTTTAGCTCATATGATCTTAGCATGAACAGTAAAATATAAAAAAATATAAAAATTCTATAAAAAATTGGTGTCAAACTTTGACCAATGTTTTGAGTGCTTGCCAAGTTTCATAAGGGAATGGCATTCGTGGAAGCCGTGGTGAAAAAATGAAATTTTGAAGCATTGATTTTTGTTTTTTTTTCATGACTTCCACGAATGTCATTCCCTTACAAAACTTGGCAAGCACTCAAAACATTAGTCAAAGTTTGCCACCATTTTCTTTAGAATTTTTAGAATTTTTTTGGTTTTATTGTTCATGCTAAGATCATATGAGCTAAAACTAAGATTGGGATTGGCCAACACTTTTTTCATGAATGCAAATGACATGCACATATAGGTGATGCTTTTCTGAACATTTTGATATCTTATTTGAATTTTTCTGAGTTAGTATGAAGTTTTTATGAAGTTTTCAAAGTGACGGTCAAACGGTCAAAGGGCAAAAGCATAAGAGGAGCAAAGTGGTTTGGGCAGGAACAAGTATTTTCGGAAACTAGGGGTAAACCTGCCGAGCGTGACCCAACTAGGGGCATAAAATCAATTATCCCTTATTTTTTTTTCCTAAAACATTACATGCCATTTGCGCTTTCTCGAAATACACGATTTTGCTGGGCTGATTCTAATTATAATGTTGGGTTGGGCCAGCAATGTTATCAAAAAATAAACAGGGGCTGAGCATTTTGTTAAAAATATATTAAGATAATAAGTGATTTATTATTACATTGGTCCTTAAATCTTATCAAGCTTTTGTACACAATCACCAGGATTTTCGTTGCCAAAAAAAATCCAGGATTTTATTGTTAAGAAATTATTTTTATAAGTTAATAAAATGTGGGATATTGTTTTCTTACATATGTAAATATCTGTTAAATATATAATGACAATAACAATAATGTATAATAACATATAAAATAATTTAAATGTATATAATATAGTTAGAAGGGAAACATAAGTTGGACCAGGCGTCCCTATTCTTATATAGAAAAATAGAACAGACCTCTGCGTTTTCTTCAAAAAAATACATAAATTGGGTTGCCGATGTTTTAGAAAAAATAAAACGTCGGATGGGAGGTCCATAGGCCGGTCGATACATGACGGCCCTCAAGAAAATACAAACCGACATGTCGTGGGCTGCGCATGTTAAAAAAGAAAGCCTAGACGGGGCAGCCCAAAACCCAGCTGATACTTGCTGCCCCAGTGATAATAAATGATACCTGCTAGCTCCCTGGCTTCATTGTGAATTTTTCTCCTATAGTAACTACGTTGAAGCACATAAAAAAATATAACTATGTTGACAAACCCGTGGGCCCCAACATCAGTATAGCATTAGGAGGAAGTATTTTTTCGATGAGGCACTTGCTTGCGTACGACCATAGATCTGGTGGGTCCTGACTGTCCGCTTCTCTATGTACAGTCCTCTCCAGATTCCTCTCGTTTGTTCAGCATGTTCACAACAGCAGACAGCGGGGTCGCGGCGAGCGCACAAAGGCGCAGGAGGAGATCCGACCACCTAAGGAAGTGCCTTATTAGTAATGAAACTATTGAACTAACCTAGTGGCCAAGTGACACTACCCGACAGCTGTTCCGGCCAGGTTCGATTCCACCTGTGCAGGGAAAATATCTCCAAATTTTTTGCCTTTATTGACATGTGGGTCCCCATTGTCATCTACGCACACTACGACCAACACTTGCCAAAACTTTGTCCCTCGTTTTCTCTGTTTTTCGCACACTCGACATTGTGTGGGCATTTTAAAAATAGCATATCTTTTTGACTGTGCATCATATGAAGATGTGCTATGCATGAATGGTGATCAGCATGGTGTTAACTGGCTGGTAGTTCCATTTTCGACCATGAATAAAACTTCCAACATGCTATTAACCCTGTTTGAAAAGGCCGTGTTAATATAAATGCTCTGCTTCTGAAAGTTGCAGTTTCTTCTCTGAGAATCACATTGTCTGCACTTTTATACTCCTATGAAACTACATTTTTTTAAGTGCTAAAAATATATCTCTAGAATTCATAAAATACTTCATATACTCAATACTACAAATATGAAATTCAAAAGACATTCATATCTGAAAGTACTCTCAAAATACACAACACAAAACACAATTCACAACCTGCAAATACTGACAACCCTAAGCTCCTCCCGACAATTCACAACCTGCCCGACTATTGGGCTGGGGGGCAGTCTCCTCCTATTCCTCGGTGGCAGACAACCAGCCCGTGAGATGATGTGAATGGCGAGGGAGAGGATGGCGGGGAAGCATCGTCGGGCCAACTGCTTTTCTCCTCTTGTAGTTGGATTCGGTCGACGAAGACTCCACCGGCTCGCTCTGGCACGACACCCTCACAAATGGCACCCTGTAGATGCTCGATCCTTCAATCTCTGGTGGATGCTCCATCTGGTATCGATACTCCCACCACCGCTCCCTCGCGATCGGATTTGGTGAATCTGTTTGCTCCATGGCCCAGAGGAGCAGCTCTATGTACTCCCGGTCGACTCCCTCCGGGAGTATTGCCGCCTTTTCGCTCTGTTGCAGATATTTGGTCATGGATGTTGCCATCGCCTCTAGTTGGTCCTTATTGTCAAACCAAGACCGTATCTCCAACATCCTAGCTAGCTTCACAGGGTCGCCGTCTGTGATCCTCACGTATTGGTTGTACTCCTCCATCGATCTACTTCTCCACAGCACCTTCACTCGCTTTTTTTCGACGGTGGTTTTTGAATGGAAGAGGAGAGGAGCAGCACTGGTTTTGGATTAGAACGGGAAAGGAGCAACGTTGGTTTTGGATTGGAACAGGAGAGGAGGGGAGGTGGTTTTGAAATGGAAGAGGAGAGGAGCGGTGGTGGTTTAAGAGGAGAAGAGCGGAAGAGCGGCGCTGGTCTTGGAAGTATTTTTTGTTTTGCATATTTTGGGTCAAAGTTTGACCACGTACTGTATTTGACAAGCGAAATGTGAATGCATGTCACCAAAAATTGTACCATTTGGTTCGTATCTGAATGTACTTTCAAATTATATTATTTTTACAACATATAACATATATTTTATTTGTGAAAATCATGGTCAATTATGACCCAGAATAAAAGGGAGACTAGTTAATGTGGGGTCACTTTCTTAATTGAAGGGTAAATTGATTTTGATTTTGATCCAGTCACAGCGCGCCGGCCCTCTCGTCCAATCCTAAATCGCTGTCGCATGCTCCTCTCCCTCTTCTCCATTGCAAAACCACCTCCTCTCCTCTCCATCATCTCCATTCCAAAACCACCGTCTCGCCTCTCCCTCTTCTCTATTGCAAGACCATCGTATCTCCTCCCATCTTCCAAAGCTAGGACCGAACCACTCAGAAGGACATCTATAGAGAGGATGCAGCAGTGAATCAGGCAGATCGCCGGCGGTGACCAGGCAAAGTTAGCTAGGTTGAAGGAGATCCTTACTTGGTTTGACAATGAGTGGGAGATTTCAAGGACGGTGAGGGCCATGTGGCAATGTATGCGAAAGAGCGAGACGGGGGCGATGAGGGCGGTGATGTACATGTACTCCTCGGCGACAGTCACGCCACAGTCCTTCGAGTCCATCGAGTATCTCCTCTGGGCGATGGAGCAGACAGATTCTCCCAAGGCAAAAGTCATGCGGAGGTGGTGGGAGTACAGGTCGAAGGTCGAGCACCTAGAGGATAATGAATCGATCGAGTAGAGTGTGCCGTTCGTGAGGGTGCAGAGCCAGCCAGAGCCACAGGAGTATTCGTTCTCCCACCGCAAGAGGAGGACGGATGGCGCGACGTTGCTTCCCCGCCATTCTCCACGGTTCCCTCGACGCTCACCTCGTTTCAACGGCGGCGGTAGGGTTTAAGGTAAGCTTCGCACTAACCTAATCTTCCACCTGCTCATGCTTACAATCAGTGTGACAGCTAATGAAAATCATGCTTACAATCAGTCTTCAAGTACTATGCCAATCACCCTAAAATAGCTCTGGACCATTGGGTCAAAGTTGTGACACTGTGTACAAATAAATAAAAATAGATTGGTGCTTCTTTCAGAAAAGAGTACTCTAGAAAACTTCCAATATAAGCTACACTAGTACCGTTAGAGGATTCGCTGCCAAGAAAGATCCGTCCATAGAGAGCGCCACACATAACACTAGTGGTGGTGGATGCCAATGCGTGCATGGAGCATGGTTGGTGTCGGTAATTTTTACTTGGCACACCTCGCACTCAGCATATATGCTGGTTCAATCCGTACATTTGTGCAGTTCCACCAAAATGCAGCTGAATAACCCTGTTTGCACAGATAATGAAAAAGCGTGATTACATTATAGTGGCACTAGTTGATGAAACACACAAAATAAATAGAATAAAATATTTTGATAGTATCATAGTATGCCATGCTGCGAGGGCGAGATGGGCCCTGCGACGCCTCATATGTACACCTCATACTGGAAATCGTCCCAAGTCTCCCAGATACACCTTCTGCCAGTGATGAACATCAATGTACAACGGTAGTACAAGGAGGGGCCTTGAGACATTCAAATCTCTATTTTGTGCAGATCAACTAAAATTAAGCACCCCAGTTTGCAGAAACGCTTAAACATTAACAATGGGACTAGTTGATGAAACATACATTAACAAAGAGAAGCACTTTCTTTATCTACATTGGAAATGAAATGATAGAGAGGACATTCACTCTATTTTAACTGTATTATTACTTCATTTTATCAGTGACACTAGGGTCGATCAGGTGCCAAACGAGGTGTACTGTGCGTCGCAAGGACGAAGGCCGGGGGTGCTTAGACTGGGATGCTGAAGCTGGCTCTTTCAGTCCCTATCTTCCCCCTGATGTTTCTGTGGTAGCATCTGGGTTGTAATCCAAACTTGGTCGAGCTGGTGCTACGTCCCACTACCTGCCTAGCTTATGTGGCGAACTTGTCTCCTGCTAGTACTCAGTCCGTTCTAGTAGTAGTTGCATAACTGCCCGTTTACACTGAGATGTTGTCGGATAATGGTTCTCTACGGTTGGATTTATTTAATGAAATCGGAGGGAACCCCCTCTTTCGATATATAAAAAACAGTGGCACTAGCGGTGCCAAAACATTGCCTCAAATTAATAGTGCCACTAGATTAAGGTGCAAAATAATAACATTACTGCTTTATCATGGCAGTGCCGAAATAGTAGCACAAGAGCAGGATCAACATGCAGGATCTTTGGCAAACAGTCAGACCAAAAAGGAACATACCTCGTGATGGGAACCATATCTGCAGTAAACGCCATCGTAGAAGGGATGACTGATACGTCTCAAACGTATCTATAACTTTTGATTGTTCCATGCTATTATATTACCTATTTTGGATGTTTAATGGACTTTACTATACACTTTTATATCATTTTTGGGACTAACCTATTAACCGGAGGCCCAGCCCAAATGCTATTTTCTTGCCTATTTCAGTGTTTCACAGAAAAGGAATATCAAACGGAGTCCAAACGGAATGAAATCTTCAGGAGAGTTATTTTTGGAACAAGCGCAATTCAGGAGACTTGGAGTGGACGTTAAGAAACACACGAGGAAGCCACGAGGCAGGGAAGCGCGCCCTAGGGGGGTGGGCACGCCCCCCACCCTCGTGGGCCCCTTGTGGCTCCCCTGACCGACTTCCTTCACCTATATATATCTACATACCCTGAAAACATCCAGGAGCACCACGAAACCCTATTTCCACCGCCGCAACCTTCTGTACCCGCGAGATCCCACCTTGGAGCCTTTTTCGGCGCTCCCTCGGAGGGGGAATCGATCACGGAGGGCTTCTACATCAACACCATAGCCTCTCCGAGGAAGTGTGAGTAGTTTACCACAGACCTTCGGGTCCATAGTTATTAGCTAGATGGCTTCTTCTCTCTCTTTGGATCTCAATACAAAGTTCTCCTCGATCTTCTTGGATATCTATTTGATGTAACTCTTTTTGCGGTGTGTTTGTCGAGATCCGATGAATTGTGGGTTTATGATCAAGTTTATCTATGAGAAATATTTGAATCTCCTCTGAATTCTTTGATGTATGATTGGTTATCTTTGCAAGTCTCTTTGAATTATCAGTTTGGTTTGGCCAACTAGATTGATCTTTCTTGCAATTGGAGAAGTGCTTAGCTTTGGGTTCAATCTTGCGGTGTCCTTTCCCAGTGACAGCAGGGGCAACAAGGCACGTATTGTATTTTTGCCATCTAGGATAAAAAGATGGGGTTTATATCATATTGCTTGAGTTTGTCCCTCTACATCATGTCATCTTGCCTAATGCGTTACTCTGTTCTTATGAACTTAATACTCTAGATGCATGCTAGATAGCGGTCGATGTGTGGAGTAATAGTAGTAGATGCAGAAGCGTTTCGATCTACTTGTCGCGGAAGTGATGCCTATATACATGATCATGCCTAGATATTCTCATAACTATGCACTTTTCTATCAATTGCTCGACAGTAATTTGTTCACCCACCGTAATACTTATGCTATCTTGAGAGAAGCCACTAGTGAAACCTATGGCCCCTGAGTCTATTTTCCATCATATAAGTTTCCGATCTAATTTATTTTGCAATCTTTACTTTCCAATCTACATCGTAAAAATACCAAAAATATTTATCTTATTATTATCTCTATCAGATCTCACCTTTGCAAGTGGCCATGAAGGGATTGACAACCCTTTATCGCGTTGGTTGCGAGGTTCTTAATTGTTTGTGTAGGTACGAGGGACTTGCGTGTAGCCTCCTACTGGATTGATACCTTGGTTCTCAAAAACTAAGGGAAATACTTACGCTACTTTGCTGCATCACCCTTTCCTCTTCAAGGGAAAACCAACGCAGTGCTCAAGAGGTAGCAAGAAGGATTTCTGGCGCCATTGCCGGAGAGGTCTATGCTCAACTCAAGACATACCAAGTACCCATCACAAACTCTTCTCCCTCGCATTACATTATTTGCCATTTGCCTCTCGTTTTCCTATCCCCCACTTCACCCTTGCCGTTTTATTCACCCTCTCTTTCCCATTCGCCTCTTTTTCGCTTGCCTCTTGTGTGCTAGTGTGTTGGATTGCTTGTCATGATGGCTCAAGATAATACTAAATTTTGTGACTTTTCCAATACCAACTATAATGATTTCCTTAGCACTCCGATTGCTCCTCGTACCGATATTGAATCTTGTGAAATTAATGCTGCTTTGTTGAATCTTGTCATGAAAGATCAATTATCCGGTTGTCGATGGGAAACGACACCTATGGGATCACTAGAATCCCTACTAAGGTTGCAGGGTGTGGGATCGTGAGAAGAGCAGCACTAGTAGACAGCACAGAGGGGATTTACCCAGGTTCGGGCTACAAAGATGCTAAAACCCTACGATCCTGCTTTGGTGGATGTATTTAGTGTTCTTGAGCTGTTGAACTAGCTGTGGGTGTTGCCAGGTTCGAAAGAGCTGAATCCTCTTCCTGTAAGCCATGGGCCTCCTTTTATAGGCAAAAGGGGCTGCCACAGGGGCACACAGGAGGTGGAAAGGCCTACAGTGTTGTGAGCTTATCATTGGTGTTATAGGACAAAGCGCATTTAATGCGAGGCTTAGGTGTCCCTTCACTTTATCGGGGACGGGAGCGAGGCCCGTCCCGTCCGTCGCCACTCCTCCTTGCTTCGACACGCGCCCTGGCCAGCGATGCAAGCGGTGCCATGTTGGCAGGCAAGCAGCTGAGGTGGCGCGGCGGTGGAGCCTCCACGAAGGGCTGCATGTTGCCACGCAGGTGCCTGGCCAGCTGGTTGGGTCAACAGCTGCATGCGAACAGCGGTGGAGACTTGGCTGGCGTGGGCCTGGCAGTGGCCCTGCTGGCGTGCTTGGCGAGGGCCTTGCCGGGTGGCCTGGCAAGGGTCTTGCCGCGGCACGCCGTCATCCCCAGCAAGGACCTTGCCGGGGGTCTCATGGGCTTCCTTGGTAAGAACCCTGCCGAGGATTGTTGCCTTCCTATCCTCAGTTGATCTTGACTATTCTTTGTCATCACGAAGATCTTCATGCCACCACGGAGGTGCCTCCCGAGCCCTGTCCCAATGCGTTTGTCTAGCGTTGGTGGGCTCAAAGGTGGCCAGCTTAGCTGGTGTGGGCGAGCTGCCCTGGCAAGGGTCTTGCCGGGGCCGCTGAGGCTGCCCCGACAAGGGTCCTTGTTGGGGAAACCTGCTTCATCCATCCAATCTTTGTGGCCTTGGTCCTTGTCGTTGCTTTGTTTGTCTTGTGTCTTCGGCTTCTCTCTGGCTTCCCTTCCCTGCCCTGTTATGCGTGGCCGCAGTGGGTGGCTCTGACTGCTCGTGCTCAAGTAAAGGGGTCAAAAGCAGAGCCCCTACTTTTGTACACCAACAGGATCCCCCGGGCTTAGGCCATATATAAGCGCAGCACGTTGTTGGGCCAGGCCGAGAACGGTGCACGGGCAGTTGGGGCGGATTTTACCGTGGTAACTGTTCTGTCTGCTGCGCTTCCCCCCGACCCGCGTTGGACGTGCGTCATGGGGGAGCGTGCATGACATGGGAGGCATGCGTGGGATAGCGTCCGCATGCATGCATCATATCGCAGTTAATGGGAAAGGAGGCGGCCCACGCCTCCCCCAATCTTGAAACCGCCGCCCCCTTTCTTCCTTCTCGAGGCCCCTGCTTTCATCCACCGTCGACACGCTTCTGCCATCCCTTGCCCTCTGCTTCTCGCAGCCGCAATGGCGCCCAAATCCACCAAAGGAAAAGTGGCAGCCAAAGATGCCGGGGTGGCGGAGCCGTCGGAGAGCGAGCTGGTGGCGCGACGGGTGCAGTTCGCCCTCTTCCCCTTGACGGTCGACGTGGCCATGCTTTGGGAGTACTATAAGCTTCTATGGTGGGTGAAGATGGGGGGAGAAATGACGGGGCATCCAGACACACGCGTCGTCCCTGCTAGCGCCGGTCCTGGCCCAAATCGGTATCCCTTCTTCGTCGACTATTTCTCTTGCGGGCTTGTCCCCCGTTCTCTGATTTTTTCAAGGGCATTATGCACACCTTCGGCTTCCGCCTCCTGGATTTTACTCCGAATGCCGTGGCGTGCATGGCCCTTGTCGCACACCTCTGCGAGGGCTTTGTTGGGGTGCATCCCAAGACGGCTCTCTTCCGCCATTACTTCTCCCCTCGGATCCAAAAGGGAGGCGCCATTACTGGCAGCGTTGCTTGGATCCCGAGGGACAAGGGAGCATACCCAGAGGGCGCCATGAAGGAGAGGATGGAAGAGTGGCGGGGCCGATGGTGCTGGATCGAGGAGGAGAACCCGCCAGCGTTTTGCGAGGTCCATCGGGTGGCGCCAGTTCGTGAAAAGGACTGGGGCGACATCGACACCGATGATGAGAAGCTCACGATCGCCACCACCAGGATTCTCCGGCTTACCCGGGCCGGGCTCACCCTTGAGATGATCGGGGCGGACTTCATCCACCACCGAATCGCTCCTCTGCATGACAAGGGGAGGCCGGCCTGGCTTTTTGTGAACGCTGCTGACATTATGAGGCTCCGCCCCGACCTCGACCAGAATGTGACGGTGCTGAGGCACGCCCATCTCTGCCAGCGGATTTTCCAGCTCGATGTCAATGAAGAAGGCGAGGTCGAGTGGTCCAGCAAGGCTGCAAGGGCTGCCGCGAAGGCCGGCAAGGTGGACAAGGAGCCTGTCTTCAAGTTGCCGATGAGAGTGGTCCCGCTTAGTAACAATTCTCGCTGGTCGGAGATCATCGCCATGATGCCGCTTTTCAACGCGCATGGCCTTGACCCGAGCTGGGTCGCGCCTGACGAGCTCAAGGTGCAGGAGTTCTTCGACACCTTGCATGAGGCGCACATCGCCGCCGAGCCGCGGCTCGTCCAGGACACTTCCTAGGAGGAGCTGGACTACATCGCCGCCAGGGTGCGGGAGTCAAGGCTCGCTGCGGAGTCGGCAAAGCTTGCCGAGGAGGCCGGCAATGCTGGCAGCACGGTGGATAGGGCCGCGGTGGAAGCGGAGGAGGAGGATCTTACCCGGTGGGCGGCGGCCGCTGGGGAGGCCAGCGGCGCCAGTGCCGGGGCCCCCCTCGTCGAGGATGTCGTCGACGGGTCTTCGGAGGAGGACGAAGGGGAGGAGATCATGACCTCCGACCGTCCTACCAATAGGAGGGGGCGAGTCCTGCGGCGGGCCGCCTTCGGCGAGCCGGTTTGTCCGGGCCAGGCTGCGCAGCTGCGACTAGCTCAGGGCGCGTCGGCGCGCCAGACGAGGGCCGCGGTGACGAGGAAGGTGGTGGAGGCCGTGGCGGCAAGGAGGAAGGCATCTGCTTCCTCATCGTCCAGGCGTTCCCAGATGCCACCGCCCTCCCCGCCGCCGACAGATGTTGGCACGGGGTTTGCCTTCGACTTTGGGCCTCTCATCCTGGAGAGAGACTTTGGGCCTCTCAGCCCGAAGAGTAAAAGGAAAGCAACAAAGGAGGAGGAGGAAGAAAATGAAGAGTAAGCTTCTGCTTTCCTCCCTCATTCCTTACACTTCCCCTGATGGCGATGCTCGCTTGTCTTTATTTTGCAGGGATCTGGAGACGCTGGCCCAGAGGATAAAGAGGGCCAGGATTTCGGCGAGTGGCCAGTCCCTGGCAGGCACCTTCGGCACACCGCTGGTGGTGTTGAGAAGCCCGGACAGCAGCCCTGGCCTAGCCCCCAGCGTGAGTCCATCACCCACCCTCTATCAACGTGCGTCATGCGTGATGCTTCAGTGTTAACCATGTTGTGGATGCAGGGGGGAGCAGCACCAAGGGGAGCCAGAGAGGGCTTCTCCGATCGTGCCGCCTCCGTCAACCACACCGCCCCAAGGGGCGTCCCCGGTAAGGGCACCATGCACCGAGGCCATGCACACGGAGGAGGGGGAGGAGAACTCAGGCGCCGATGGCTTTGCCTCGATGCCAGACCTCGGCGGAGAAGGGGCTTCCGCTTCTCGTCCTGGCGCGGGTAAGCCATTTGTTCTCCGTCTACACATGCATCTTTTCTTCCTTTTTATTGGCTCTGATATCGGCTTTTTTCTTGTTTCCTTCTTGGCATCCAGATTTTCCTCGACGGACCTAGAGGACGTTGACACCATGCTCAAGGACGTCGCCGAGGATGTTGCCGCTGAGGAGAGCGCTAAGGGTGAGGGAGTCCAGGAATAGGGGGTATCCGGACAGCCGGACTATATACATCATCCGGACTATTGAAGCGTGAAGATACAAGACTCAAGACTCCGGCTCGTGTCCGGATGGGACTCTCCTTTGTGTGGAAGACAAGCTTGGCGATCCGGATATTATATTTCCTTCCTTGTAACCGACTCCATGTAAACCCTAGCCCTCTCCAGTGTCTATATAAACCGGGGAGGATGGTCCTTAGAAGACCGATCACATTTACAATCATACCATCATAGGCTAGCTCCTAGGGTTTAGCCTCTACGATCTCGTGGTAGATCTACTCTTGTACTGCTCATATCTTCAATATTAATCAAGCAGGAAGTAGAGTTTTACCTCCATCAAGAGGGCCCGAACCTGGGTAAACATTGTGTCCCTTGCTTCCTGTTACCATCAGCGTAAGACGCACAGATCGGGACCCCTACCCGAGATCCGCCGGTTTTGACGCCGACATTGGTGCTTTCATTGAGAGTTCCTCTGTGTCGTCGCTTTGAGGCTTGATGGCGTCTTCAATCGCCAACAACGCAGTCCATGGCGAGATTTTTCTCCCCGGACAGATCTTTGTGTTCGGCGGCTTCGCGCTGCGGGCCAATTCGCTTGGTGATCTAGAGCAGATCGACAGCTACGCCCCTGGCCACCAGGTCAGGTTCGGAAACTTGAACTACATGGCGGATATTCGCGGAGACTTGATCTTCGACCGATTCGGGCCTGTGCTAGGAGCGCCGGACAGTCACGACGAGCACGGCCTAAACCTGCTGTCGAACAATGCTCGGGATATCACCCCTGCAGTAGCCCTGGATCTAAATTCGGAGCAGGTTGCGTTGCTCAAGGACAGAGGGGTGGACCC
The DNA here is from genome assembly GCF_018294505.1 of Triticum aestivum. Lineage (NCBI taxonomy): Eukaryota > Viridiplantae > Streptophyta > Magnoliopsida > Poales > Poaceae > Triticum > Triticum aestivum. The sequence continues at coordinate 530,607,605 of NC_057804.1, read as the reverse complement.
CGCCCCGCAGGCCACGTACTCATGGGCGGTGGAGCCAAACACAGGTCTCACCTCTGTGGAGGCCTGTAACCCAGGGCCCCCGGACTCGTATCCGGTTGTTGGCTCCGGTCCGCACACCCCCGAGCCAGCCGAGCCAGGCTGGGCTCCGGTAATGGAGTTTACCACTGTGGACATCTTTTAGCACTCGCCCTTTGGCGACATGCTAAACTCATTAAAGTCTCTCTCTTTGTCAGGAGGCTCTGGGCCGAACTATGTCCGGCTTGAGTGGGAAGCAGGCGACGAAGGAATTCGCTGCCCACCCACCACCCACTTCATTGCCACGATCGATGATTTAACCGACGTGCTTAACTTTGACTCCAAAGACATCGACGGTATGGACGACGATGCAGGAGACGTACAGGAGCCACCGCTCACAGGGCGGTGGACATCGACCTCCTCATACAATATATATATGGTGGACACTCCGAAAGAAACCAACGGCGATGAGGCAATGGAGGATAACCCCTCCAAGAAGAAAGCAAAGCATGGGTTTCGCCAGCGCCGCTCCAAGCCCCGCCAAGGCAATACCGGCACCGGAGACGAACACAATCCGGACGATGCCGACGATGAATACAACCCCGACAGAAGTGAATTCATTCTAAAATTGTGTCCTTGGTACATTCATCGGCCACAAGACGAGCGCCCTTCATAACGCCTTCATAATACTTGTCCGGATAGCGATGCGCCTTGCCCTCCGGCGGCCCATCCTTCACCAGCTTCTCCGCATCCAGCTTGCCCCAATGCACCTTCGCACGGGCAAAGGCCCAGTGAGCACCTTCAATGCAAACGGACCACTTGATGACTTCGAGCCGCGGACAGGCATTCACCATCCGCTTGATCAGACCGAAGTAGCTAGTGGGCAGGGGCTCACCAGGCCACATCCGGACTATGAAATCCTTCATAGCCACTTCGGCCGTCCTGTGGAGTTCGACCAACTGCTTCAGTTGGTCACTCAGAGGCGTTGGATGTTCGGCCCCAGCATACTGGGACCAGAACAACTTCTCCGTTGAGATCCCCTCCTGGGCACGGTAGAACTCCGCAGCATCTGATATGCTGCGTCGTAGATCTGCGAATGCCCCTGGAGAGCTCCGGACTCGGGTAAGTAAAAGAAACGCCTCCTCCACATGTTTGCTTTGCATAAAGAATTTCTTACCCGTCGCTATCTTTTGTGCCTCCTGGATTTCCTGCTGTGCCTTCTCGGCTTCGGCCTTGGCGTCCTTTATACTTGAAAGGGCCTTCGTAAGCTCGTCCTCTTTCGCCTTAAGCTCATGCTCCACGGCCTCGAACTTCTTGCCGTGATCCTGGAGCTCTTGTTGTACCTCTCCCACTCTATCATCCTGCTTTTCGCGCTCCTTGCGTTCCAAGGCCGCCTTGTGTTCGGCCTCGGACAACGCTTTCTTGAGAGACACCACTTCGGTGGTGGCCTCTGTTACCAAATCACGATGCTTAATCGTTAGAATAACCAATTTTATCTATCATTCATTATATGAGAGAGGGGAATCATCCACCTTTGCTCTCTTCGAGCTGCCTCCTCACGAGGTCGAGCTCTCCCCGCGCCTGCTCCAGGTCCTGTCTTAATCCGGCGATATCGGCCGTATGGACAATAGTGGCAAGCAGTAAAGCATGTTTATGCACATTCAAACTTCTTGTTAGACTCCTGCGGATTATAATTGACCCTCCGCCTGGTCTTTCTTTCTGACTACCAAACCGAGTATTAGGGGCTACTACCTATCGGGTGGTAATTTCATACATTTTTATTACTTACCTCAAAGCTGTTAGGAGGCTGGTGCAAGCTTCGGTTAGTCCGCTCTTGGCGGACAAAACCTTCTGAATCACCGCACTCATAAGAGTACGGTGCTCTTCATCCATGGAAGTGGCTCGAAGCGCTTCTAGCAGACAATCTGATGCCTCGGGCGTAGCAGAAGTCCTCGGCATAGACGGCTCACCCTCCTTAACAAGGGGCTGCCCGCCTGAGTCCGGAACCACGGAGGTTCCGGAACAGTGTTCGGCTGAGAGTCTGGCTTACTCCGGCTCTCATTACACGATCCACAGGGATCTTGAACCCCGCGTGTCCGACGTCTGGGATGCCGCCTTGGGGTGCCTCTAGATCCACCTCCCCCCACTCTGGGAGCCTTTAGGACAACACCTCCGTGTCATCCGCAGGTTGAGGAGTAGTGGCCGTCGGGAGTGAGTTCATTGCCGACTCACTCAAAGACCCGTCTGAAGACAACACCTCGGGATGGACCCTGGCCGGACTAGATACAAGTTTGGTGTTATAGCAAAACTATGAAGCAGAATTACGATAGAGTGCGGATACTTATGATCGCACTAGGGGCTTCTTCCTAGGCAGCCACCCCTCCTCGCTATCGTCGGCAGTGGCGGAGTAGTCCAGAAGGGATAACTTTCCCTTCTTGGACGTCCCAGCCTCCCACTCTGGGGCGGCCTTTCTCTTCTTCTCCCCCCAATACGGGGAGGTGGATTTTCTTCTTGTTTCCCCCCGCCTCCGCGGGAGGAATCTGCCTCGTCGTCATTGGACGACGAGGGTATGACGGCCTGCGCCGGGGGCTCCTGCCCCCCTGGTCCGCCCTCTCAGGTCCCCCGTCCTCTTCTTCTTCTCCCTCCTCTTCGGGGGAGGAGTGTGCCTCGTCGTCTTCGAACGAGGCTTCCGGCGCGGCCTTACACCTGAGACCCTTTCGGATCCCCGGGGCCTTCTTTCCGGCCTTCTTCTCCGGCACCTTGTAGGGCGCTGGGACCAGCATCTTCGTCAGGAGAGCATCAGCCGAGTCTTCTGGCAGCGGAGCCGGACAGTCAATCTGCTCCGCTATCGCCACGTAATCCCGAGCAAATAAGCACAATTACTTGAGGCTCCCTCATGAACATATTGGGAAGAACTGAATCCGGTGAATTCACCTCAGCAGGAGGCCGCGCGGTGTGGATCCCACGGTCCTCGGATGTGGGAGGGGGTACTTTGGAGGCCTTGAACAACACCTTCCACGCGTCATCATGCTTCATGCTGTAGAGCCTCTGGAGCGTCCGGTGTTTGGCCGGAACGAACTCCCACAGATTAAATGCCCGTCTTTGGCACGGCAGAATCCGGCGAATGAGCATGACCTAGATCACATTGACAGGTTTGATGTTCTTGTCTTTCATGCTCTTGATGCAGTTTTGGAGCCCGGTCAGCTTTGTAGATTCGCCCCAGGACAGGCCTCTCTTTTCCCAGGAGGTGAGCCGCATGGGGGTTCCGGATCGGAATTTGGGGGCCGCTGCCCAGTTGGCTTCACGCGGCTCGGTGATGTAGAACCGCCCCGATTGCCACCCCTTCATGGTTTCTGCAAAGGAGCCGTCAAGCCAGGTGACGTTGGGCATCTTGCCCACCATGGCTCCTCCGCACTCCGCTTGCTGGCCGCTCACGATCTTCGGCTTCACGCAGAAGATTTGCAGCCACAAGCCGAAATGAGGCTTGATGCGGAGGAAGGCCTCGCATACGATGATGAATGCCGAGATGTTGAGGACAAAGTTCGGGGCTAGATCATGGAAATCTAGCCCGTAGTAGAACATGAGATCACGGACAAAGGGATGAAGTGGAAACCCCAGTCCACGGACGAAGTGGGCAAGGAACACGACCCTCTCGTGGGGTCCCGGAGTTGGAGTGACCTGCCTGCCGTCCGGTAGCCGGTGCGCTATGTTTGCAGCCAAGTATCCGGCCGCCCAAAGATTCACGATGTGCTTCTCCTTCACGGTGGAGGCCACCCACTTACCTCCTGCTCCGGACATGTTTAGCTGTGCGGAGAAGACTTGGACTAGGGCGCTGGAGCTCGGGGAGGTGAGGATGAGCAAAGGAGGAGGAGGGCGTGGGTGAAAATGAGGGTCCTTTATCCCTTTATAGAGGCGACGAAGGTGATGCGCCTCCCCACTAGCCCGTTGAGAATCGCTTACTTCCCAAGCGCCACGATTGATGGCACGGTGGGATTACCCATACCTGTATTGATGAGAATCCCGCGATAAGGGGACACGATCTCTACTTTGACAAGACGTGTCAAGGAAACCGCCTCGTAATACACGCTGTGGCTGGTTGTGGGAAAACAGTTCGGATAATGACCTGACCGTAATGACAGATCACGTCGTCTAAAGAGTTGTCAGCTAAAGTATCATTCTCTCTACGGTGGTATGTGAAGATTATTTTTGCAGATCTGGACACGGTCTACGTGTTCGATAATAACCTTGGAGTATTCGGAAGGAGGAACCCGCCTCGCAATGACGAAGACAAGACTGCACGCCAGACTCATCATCATTGAAGCCTGATTCAGGGGCTACTGAGGGAGTCCTGGAATAGGGGGTATCCGGACAACCGGACTATATACATCATCCGGACTATTGAAGTGTGAAGATACAAGACTCAAGACTCCGACTCGTGTCCGGATGGGACTCTCCTTTGCGTGGAAGACAAGCTTGGCGATCCGGATATTATATTTCCTTCCTTGTAACCGACTCCATGTAAACCCTATCCCTCTCCGGTGTCTATATAAACCGGGGAGGATGGTGCTTAGAAGACCGATCACATTTACAATCATACCATCATAGGCTAGCTCCTAGGGTTTAGCCTCTACAATCTCGTGGTAGATCTACTCTTGTACTACTCATATCTTCAACATTAATCAAGCAGGAAGTAGGGTTTTACCTCCATCAAGAGGGCCCGAACCTGGGTAAACATTGTGTCCCTTGCTTCCTGTTACCATCAGCCTAAGACGCACATATCGGGACCCCCTACTCAAGATCCGCCGGTTTTGACACCAACAAAGGGTGCTGCAGAAGACGTCGCCAAGGGGCCCGCTGAAGAGCCCGACAAGGGGCCTGCCGAGGAGGTGGTGGTCGACCACCATCCCTCCTCCTCTGCTGCCTCCAGATCTGGTAGGTACTTGAGGGTGAGTGAGGACCTCTTCGTCCATCTCCCAGGCGCGTCGAGCTCCAGGGCTCCCATTAAGGGGGAGGCGCTTGACGGTGAGGTGCTTGCCGCCGCCGGGCTTGAAGTTGTCGACGAGCCGAGTGTTGACGGTGATGGCTCCCAGGAAGAGCGGCTGCTCTAGGCCATGGGTGCTAGCTTTCGGAAGCTCCAGGCTCTCCATCGCGGTCGCCTGGAGAAGGCCAAGTCCAAGGCGGCGATGGTGGAGAAAGTGGAGGCGGACTTCGAAGGGCGCATTGCCAAGGTGCAAGGTTGGTGGCGCCAGGCTCAGGACGAGCTGAAGGCCGCCCAGAGCGAGCTAGCCAATCGTGACATGGAGCTCACCATGAAGCTGGCCGATATCGAGAAGGCCCAAGAGACGGCGAAGAACTTGCCCGACGAAGCCGAAGCCGCCCGGACCCAGCACGAGGCCGCACTAAAATCCCAGGAAGAGGACCTTGCCGCGCGCGAGGAGAAGCTTGCCGCCATGCTCCGCGGCAAGGATGAAGAGGTGGGCAAGCTCGTCGTGTAGCGGACCCAGGAGCTGGAGCAGAGGCATTAGGAATCACTCAATGCCTAGGCTCAGGTCTACTCTGACAGGGTGAAGGAGCTGGAGGGGCAAGCTTTGAAGCTATCCCAGGAGAGGGACACGCTCAACGGTGCCCTGGTGGAGGCGCAGGGCGCAGCCATCAGCAAGGCCAGAGAGCTCTCCAACGCCAACAGCTCCAGCAGAGACCTCCAGGTGAAGCTGGGGGATCTCAAGAAGATGTTGTCAGAGGCCAGGGCCCGAGAAGAGATCCTGACCAAGGACCTGGCGACGGAGAAGCTGCTGCGGATGAACGAGACCGCCAGCCTCAACGACCAAGTGGTGGGCAAGAAGCGCTGGCTCGAACGCCTTGCCGTCGTTGCGAACTCGGTCGCCAATCAGCTGGCCATTATGGGGATGCCGGAGATGAGGTACGCCCCAGAGGCGAACCTGAGCCCCAATGCCAACCTGGCCATACACTTTGAGAAGGTCGTCGGCGCCCTGGGACGGCTTCATTCCAACCGGGCGGCCTCCCTGGCCGAGGAATCCCGGGTACTCTGCCGGGGGACCATGACCAGGATGCTCACCAAGATTGCGCACTGGCACGCAGACCTCGACTTCAGAGCTGTGCTAAAGAGCTTGCCGGAGGATGCTGACATCACGGTGCTCAATGAGCGTATCCAGCCCATCCTCAGCCGCATCGACAAAATCAAGAGGTTGGAGGGCCAACGCCGGGACTGGGCACCCCATTCTTCATCGCCGCTGCGGGTTCATGACCAAGACAATGCTATCTTTAGTTAGAACCGCTGCGACAATTTGTGTAATATAACTTTGCAGTGCTCCTGAAATTATGCATGTTATTTTCCTGTTCGATTTTACTTTGTATGTCCACCCCACGTCGACCGGGTAGGCTTGCCGGCACGTAAACCCATGGTGGCGTTTTGAGGACGGATCCTCATTACACTACTAGGGAAAAGGCTACTAGCAGCACGGGTAAATTGGCTACTAGTAGCGCGGGTACTCGCGCTACTAGTATCGCGCTACAGCTAAAAGTTAGTAGTAGCGTGGGTGCAACCCGCGCTACTACTAAAAAGTTAGTAGTAGCGCGGATGCCACCCACGCTACTACTATTTGAAACCCGCGCTACTAATAACAGAATAGTAGTAGCGCATCTGTTATACCACACGCTACTAGTATATTAAATACTAGTAGCACACATTTTCCCCCCACGCTACTACTAACAAATTAAGAATTAAAAAAATAAAAATTAGATGCAGCATTCATGGATAAAGATGCGAGACACGTCCAGTGCAAAATAAATTAAGGTCACAGGACCATCTTAACACTTGCACCATTCATGGATGCAACATTGAACATCTCAACTTCAAGAGATCACGTGATTGCATTTAACAATAAACGCACACAACCAAAGGTGGGTACCTTTCCTAGTGTTCCACCAGCAGCCTAAACATACCACTTCTCTAGATGTATCTACCAAGGCTCGGAGTTCAGATGTTGGTGTACCCCAATCCTCCCTCCCCCCAAACGATGGTATCAAGGTCCTCCACCTCGGAGACCTCTGGCGTCACTATCACCTGGACGATCATCTGTGCGACGCGGTCGTCGGGCTTCACGGCGAAGTCCACCTCTGAGTGGTTGAAGAGCACGACGGCCACCAGGCAGCGGTAGTCCGCGTCGATCACCCCTGTGGCCACGTCGGGAAAGTGAAAACTTGTTAGTGCTCGTCAGCGTCCAAATCCAGTAGGGTATTTTCTTACTTTTTAGCACATGCACACGAATCAATAGTATAGCCAAAGGCTGGTCTTACTTGTTGCACGAGACGTGAAGAAGGGCGAGTCCCCTCCTTATTGCACGAACGAATCAATGGGAGACACTGCCGTGAGCCATGAAGAAGGCTGGGTCCCCTCCTTGTGTAAATAGCTCAGGTGCCTAAAGTTGTAAGAAATCTTAATACAATGAACTCATAGTAATGCATAATAACAAGAAAAAGAAAAAATAACCATGAATCCTAAATAAAAAGATCATTCTATGAGTCAGGTTGATAGTTTTGAGATGGCATAAGCATCCTAGATGAAAGAATTACTAGGATTTGTTTATTCTTTAGTGTTGATCTCCACGGGCAGCTAGCAGTGTATGCTGATGCACAATGTACACATCGAACCCCCCAAAACCAAAAACATTTCTGTATGAGCAACAAACCAACTGACTGCTCGACCCTCAAAACAAACATTTTTGTGACTTTCCGTCTCCATTAGTACAAAAGGCAGAGAATTGCAGCACGCGCTACTACTAGAAAATAGTAGTAGCGCGGCTTTTATACCCCTCGCTGCTACTATAAGCAGTCATGGGGGGATATTTAGTAGTAGCGTGGAAACGGTAGACCCGTGCTACTACTACTTTTTACTAGTAGCGCACTGCTTTTACCCGCGCTACTACTAAATAGTAGTAGCGCGGCTTCCATTCCCACGCTGCTTCTATTACTCTGTCTATAAGCTTTTTCCTAGTAGTGTTAGCCTGCCGGGTGTGCTTGTTGCTGGGCGAAGCACCTTACCGCCTTTGGCGCGGCCGCTTGGTCTGTCGAGCTTGACTCGAGTTAGAACCGAGAGCGTTGTTGATGGCGAAAGGCTACCCTGCCACTCTCGACGCGACCGCTCGAACCATTGAACGGACTCGAAACAGAACAAGGGCGTTGCCGATTGCAGGAGGGCCCCTCTACGTACAGGCTCTCCATACATAGGCCAAACCGTCGAGGATAATAACCTTATATCTAAGAAAAAAAACTTAAAATTCAGCATGACTTAGCTCTCTCGTCGCCGCCTCGGTGTCCTTCGCGCCAACGGGCAATGCCGCCCTCTTGGCTGCCTTCTCCGCAGGAGCTGTGGCGATGATGAACTGCTAGGCCTACCACTAGACCCGATTCTCACAATTGCGCACCCCCTACCTGGCGCGCCAAAGATGTTGGTGGGAAACAACACCTATGGGATCACCAGAATCCCTACTACGGTTGCGGGGCGCGGGACCGTGAGAAGAGCGGGACTGGTAGACAGCACAAAGGGGATTTACCCAGGTTCGGGCCGCAAAGATGCGTAAAATCCTACGTTCCTGCTTTGGTGGATGTATTTAGTGTTCTTGAGCTCTTGAACTAGCTCTGGGTACTGCCAGGTTCGAAAGAGCCGAATCCTCTTCCTGTATGCCATGGGCCTCCTTTTATAGGCGAAAGGGGCTGCCACGGTGGCACACAGGAGGTGGAAAGGCCTACAGTGTTGTGAGCTTATCGCTGGTATTACAGGACAAAACGAATTTAATGCAAGGCTTAGGTGTCCCTTCACTTTATCATGGACGGGAGCGAGGCCCGTCCCGTCCGTCGCCGCTCCTCCTTGCTTCGACACGTGCCCTGTCCAGCGATGCATGCGGTGCCATGTAGGCAGGCAAGCAGCTGAGGTGGCGCGGCGGTGGAGCCTCCATGAAGAGCTGCATGTTGGCATGCAGGTGCCTGCCTAGCTGGTTGGGTCGGCAGCAGCATGCGAACAGTGGCCGAGACTTGGCTGGTGTGGGCCTGGCAGTGGCCCTGCTGGCGTCCTTGGCGAGGGCCTTGCCGGGTGGCCCAGCAAGGGTCTTGCCACGGCACACCGTCATCCCCGGCAAGGACCTTGCTGGGGGTCTCGTGGGCTTCCTCGATAAGAACCCTGCCGAGGATTGTTGCCTTCCTATCCTCATTTGATCTTGACTATTCTTTGTCTTCACAAAGATCTGCATCCCACCACAGAGGTGCCTCCAGTGCCCTGTCCCAATGCGTTTGTCTAGCATTAGTGGGATCAAAGGTGGCCCGCTCAGCTTTTGTGGGCGAGCTGCCCTGGCAAGGGTCTTGCCAGGCCCGCTGAGGCTGCCACGACAAGGGTCCTTGCCGAGGAAACCTGCTTTGTCCATCCGATCTTTGTGGCCTTGGTCCTTGTCGTTGCTTTGTTTGTCTTGTGCCTTCGGCTTCTCTCTGGCTTCCCTTCCCCGCCCTGTTATGCGTGGCCGCGGCGGGTGGCTCTGACTGCCCGTGCACAAGTAAAGGGGTCAAAAACAGAGCCCCTACTTTTCTACACCGACACCGGCCTTCCTAGTGAAGATGCCGCTACTCATCTAAACAAGTTTGATTTGTGTGATATGCAAAAGAAGAAGGACATGGATAATGATATTGTTAAATTGAAGCTATTTCCGCTTTTGCTTAGAGATCGTGCTAAAACTTGGTTTTCGTCTTTGCCTAAAAATAGTATTGATTCATGGAATAAGTGCAAAGATGCTTTTATCTCTGAGTATTTTCCTCCCACTAAGACCATCTCTCTTAGAAACGATATTATGAATTTTAAGCAACTTGATCATGAATATGTTGCACAATCTTGGGAGAGGACGAAATTAATGATTCACAATTGCCCTACACATGGATTAAAGTTATGGATGACCACACAAAATTTTTATGCCGGATTGAAGTTCGCTTCTAGAAATCTTTTAGATTCGGCCACGGGAGGCACTTTTATGGAAATCACTTTAGGAGAAGCTACTAAACTCCTAGATAATATTATGGTTAATTATTCTCAATGGCACACCAAAAGATCTAATAGTAAAAAAGTTCATGCGATAGAAGAGATTAATGTTTTGAGTGGAAAGATGGATGAACATATGAAATTGTTTGCTAATAAGAGTGATCCTATTGATCCTAATGATATGCCTTTATCTACTTTGATTGAGAATAATAATGAATCTATGGATGTGAATTTTGTTGGTAGGAATAATTTTGGTAACAACGCGTATAGATGAAACTTTAATCCTAGGCTGTTTCCTAGTAATTCCTCTAATAATTATGGTAATTCCTACAACAACTCTTATGGAAATTTTAATAAGATGCCCTCTGATTTTGAGATTAGTGTTAAAGAGTTTATGATTTATCAAAAGAATTTCAATTCTTTGCTTGAAGAAATATTGCCTAAGATTGATGAGTTGGCTAGGAACATGGATAGAATTTCTCTTGATGTTGATTCTTTGAAACTTAGATCTATTCCACCTAAGCATGATATCAATGAGTCTCTCAAAGCCATGATAATTTCCATTGATGAGTGCAAAGAAAGAACCGCTAGGATGCGTGCTAAGAAATATTGCTTTGTAAAAGCGTGTTCATCTCGTTCTCATGATAATAATGATGAAGATCTAAAAGTGGTTGATGTGTCTCCTATTAAATCTTTGTTTTGGAATATGAATCTTGATAATCATGGGACTAGATATGAGTCAACTTTAGTTAAAAGGCGTCCCAGTGATTCGGAGTTTTTAGATCTTGATGCAAAAATTGGTAAAAGTGGGACTGAAGAGGTCAAAACTTTACATAGCAATGAACCCACTATTTTGGATCTCAAGGAATTTAATTATGATAATTTTTCTTTAATAGATTGTATTTCCTTGTTGCAATCCGTGTTAAATTCTCCTCATGCTTATAGTCCAAATAAAGCTTTTACTAAACATATCATTGATGCTTTAATGCAATCTTATGAAGAAAAACTTGAATTAGAAGTTTCTATCCCTAAAAACTTTATGATGAGTGGGAACCTACTATTAAAATTAAAATTGAAGATCATGAATGCTATGCTTTGTGTGATTTGGGTGCTAGTGTTTCCACGATTCCAAAAACTTTATGTGATGTGCTAGGTTTCCGTGAATTTGATGATTGCTCTTTAAACTTGCACCTTGCTGATTCCACCATTAAGAAACCTATGGGAAGGATCAATGATGTTCTTATTGTTGCAAATAGGAATTATGTGCCCGTAGATTTTATTGTTCTTGATAATGATTGCAATCTTTCATGTCCTATTATTCTTGGTAGACCTTTCCTTAGAACGATTGGTGCAATTATTGATATGAAGGAAGGAAATATCAGATTTCAATTTCCATTAAGGAAAGGCATGGAACACTTTCCTAGAAAGAAATCAAATTACCTTATGAATCTATTATGAGAGCCACTTATGAATTGAATACCGGCAATACTTAGATCTATTCTCGCTTTTATGCCTAGCTAGGGGCGTTAAACGATAGCGCTTGTTGGGAGGCAACCCAATTTTATTCTTGTTCTTTACTTTTTGCTCCTGTTTAGTATTAAATAATTCATCTAGCTTCTGTTTAGATGTGGTTTTATGTTTTAATTAGTGTTTGTGCCAAGTAGAACCTATAGGATCATCTTGGGTGATAGTTAATTTGATCTTGATGAAAAACAGAAACTTTTGCGTGCACAAGAATAATTTTAATAAATCACCGAAACATGATTTTTAGTTGATTATTTTTGAAGTAGATTAATAGATAAATTTCCTAGTACTTCCTATTTTGGTAGAATGTTTTAGGTTCCAGAAGTATTTGAAAGTTACGGATTACTACAGACTGTTCTGTTTTTGACAGATTCTATTTTTCGTGAGTTGTTTGCTTATTTTGATAAATCTATGGCTAGTCTCGGGGGGTATGAACCATAGAGAAGTTGGAATACAGTAGGTTTAACACCAATATAAATAAATAATGAGTTCATTATAGTGCCTTAAAGTGGTGGTTTGCTTTCTTGCACTAACGGAGCTCATGAGATTTTCTGTTGAGTTTTGTGGTGTGAAGTTTTCAAGTTTTGGGTAAAGATTTGATGGATTATGGAATAAGGAGTGGCAAGAGCCTAAGCTTGGGGATGCCCAAGGCACCCCAAGGTAAAATTCAAGGACAACCAAAAGCCTAAGCTTGGGGATGCCCTGGAAGGCATCCCCTCTTTCGTCTTCGCCTATCGGTAACTTTACTTGGAGCTATATTTTTATTCACCACATGATATGTGTTTTGCTTGGAGCGTATTGTATGATATGAGTCTTTGCTTTTTAGTTTACCACAATCATACTTGCTGTACACACCTTTTGGGAGAGACACACATGAGTCGGAATTTATTAGAATACTCTATGTACTTCACTTATGTCTTTTGAGCTAGACAATTTTGCTCTAGTGCTTCACTTATATATTTTTAGAGCACGGCGGTGGTTTTACTTTGTAGAAATTATTGATCTCTCATGCTTCACTTATATTATTTCGAGAGTCTTTTAGAACAGCATGGTATTTGCTTTGGTTATGAAATTAGTCCTAATATGATGGGCATCCAAGTTGGGTATAATAAAAACTATCATATAGAGTGCATTGAACACTATGATCAATTTGATACTTGATAATTGTTTTGAGATATAAAGGTGGTAATGTTAGAGTCATGCTAGTTGGGTAATTATGAAATTGAGAAATACTTGTGTTGAAGTTGGCAAGTCCCGTAGCATGCACGTATGGTAAAATTTGTGTGACAAATTGGTAGCATGGGGTGCTCTTTGATTGCCTTCCTTATGTGTGGAGGTCGGGATCGCACTATGGTTAACTCCTACGAACCCTTCCCCTAGGAGCATGCATAGTAGTACTTTGCTTCGAGGGCTAATAAACTTTTGCAATAAGTATATGAGTTATTTATGACTAATGTGAGTCCATGGATTATACGCACTCTTACCCTTCCATCATTGCTAGCCTCTACGGTACCGTGCATTGCCCTTTTTCACCTTGAGAGTTGGTGCAAACTTCGCCGGTGCATCCAAACCCCGTGATATGATACACTCTATCACACATAAACCTCCTTATATCTTCCTCAAAACAGACACCATACCTACCTATTATGGCATTTCCATAGCCATTCCGAGATATATTGCCATGCAACTTTCTACCGTTCCGTTTATTATGACACGCTCCATCATTGTCATATTGCTTTTGCATGATCATGTAGTTGACATCGTATTTGTGGCAAAGCCACTGTTATAATTCTTTCATACATGTCGCTCTTGATTCATTGCATATCCCGGTACACCGTCTGAGGCATTCACATAGAGTCATATGTTGTTCTAAGTATTGATTTGTAATCCTTGAGTTGTAAATAAATGAAAGTGTGATGATCTTCATTATTAGAGCATTGTTCCAAGTGAGTAAAGGATGATGGAGACTATGATTCCTCCACAAGTCAGGATGAGACTTCAGACTTTATGAAAAATAAAAGAAGCCAAAGAAGCCCAAATAAAAAAGAGAGGCCAAAGAAGCCCACCAAAATAAAAAAAATTGAGAGAAAAAAAGAGAAGGGACAATGTTACTATCCTTTTTCCACACTTGTGCTTCAAAGTAGCACCATGATCTTCATGATAGAGAGTCTCCTATGTTGTCACTTTCATATACTAGTGGGAATTTTTTATTACAGAACTTGGCTTGTATATTCCAATGATGGGCTTCCTCAAAATGCCCTAGGTCTTCATGAGCAAGCAAGTTGGATGCACACCCACTTAGTTTCTTTTGTTGAGCTTTCATACATTTATAGCTCTAGTGCATCCGTTGCATGGCAATCCCTACTCCTCGCATTGACATCAATTGATGAGCATCTCCATAGCCCGTTGATTAGCCACGTCAATGTGAGACTTTATCCTTCTTTGTCTTCTCCACACAACCTCCACCATCATATTCTATTCCACCCATAGTGCTATATCCATGGCTTACGCTCATGTATTGCGTGAGAGTTGAAAAAAGCTGAAGCGCGTTCAAAAGTATGAACCAATTGCTTGGCTGAAACCGGGGTTGTGCATGATGGGAGTATTTTGTGTGAAGAAAATGAAGCATGGCCTAACTATATGATTTTGTAGGGATAAGCTTTCTTTGGCTATGTTATTTTGATATGACATGATTACTTGTTAGTATGCTTGACGTATTACTATTTTTATGTTAATATGAACTTTTATCTTGAATCATTTGGATCTGAACATTCATGCCACAATAAAGAAAATTACATTGAGAAATATGCTAGGTAGCATTCCACATCAAAAATTCTGTTTTTATCATTTACCTACTCGAGGACGAGCAGGAATTAAGCTTGGGGATGCTTGATACGTCTCCAATGTATCTATAATTTTTGATTATTCCATGCTATTATATTACCTGTTTTGGATGTTTAATGGGCTTTACTATACACTTTTATATCATTTTTGGGACTAACCTATTAACGGGAGGCCCAACCCAAATTGTTGTTTTCTTGCCTATTTCAGTGTTTCGTAGAAAAGCAATATCAAACGGAGTCAAAATGGAATGAAACCTTTGGGAGAGTTATTTTTGGAACAAACGCAATCCAGGAGACTTGGAGTGGACGTCAAGAAACACACGAGGAAGCCACGAGGCAGGGAGGCGCGCCCTAGGGGGGTGGACACGCCCCCACCCTCGTGGGCCCCTCGTGGCTCCCTTGACCGACTTCCTTCGCCTATATATATATATATCTACATACCCTGAAAACATCCAGGAGCACCACAAAACCCAATTTCCACCGCCGCAACCTTCTGTACCCGTGAGATCCCATCTTGGAGCCTTTGTCGGCGCTCTACCGGAGGGGGAATCGATCATGGAGGGCTTCTACATCAACACCATAGCCTCTCCGATGAAGTGTGAGTAGTTTACCACAGACCTTCGGGTCCATAGTTATTAGCTAGATGGATTCTTCTCTCTCTTTGAATCTCAATACAAAGTTCTCCTCAATCTTCTTGGAAATCTATTCGATGTAACTCTTTTTGCGGTGTTGTCGTGGAATTGTCACGTCAGATGTCCTAGTGAAAGGACTTAGTCGTGGAGCCATTGCAACTAGGAAGCTTAAAGGGGTTAATCGGGACAAAGGACATGGGGTTTATACTGGTTCGGCCCCTTACGGTGAAGGTAAAAGCCTACGATCCAGTTTTGAGTGGGATTGCTTATGCCTCGATTACCAGGGAGCGATTCCGCTTGACCTAGTCTGCGATCTGATGTTGCTTTCCCTGAACCGCCGCCGGGTCGTCCCTTTATATACAGAGGTCGACGCCCAGCGGCTCACAGATTCCCGGCCGGCTTATAAACAGTGTCCGGCTCAGTCTCTAACTATTCTTGCCTTACAATACAAGTTACATACATATGGCGATTTATCTCTACGGGCCTTAAGTCGCCTTTGGGCTTTGGGACCTTAGCCGAACCGCCATCTTCAAGTGTCGTCTTGGGCTTCATATCCTTGAATCGCCATAGGTATAACCCGACCCCTTCTGGGCGGGTCATACCTAATAGTTATATCCCCAACATTAGGCCCCAGATTGATTTGAACTGGTTCATGTCAATCTTCAACACTCAAGAAAAATCTTCTGCTCTTTGCTTGTATAATTTTTTTGTAACCCGCCATGACATCATCCTTTGGATCTGTGGTAACCCGCCATGACGTCATCTGCCATTAAAGCACGTTTTGTCCAACATATCTCAACGGATCTTCATCTTAATGACCATCCCGAGAATCGAGGCATCCTTGTTGTAGCTGGATAACCATTTTTTTGGCCTCCTCTTTTTTTGCTCCCATTTATCAGTCTTCCCTCATAAATAAGCACGACCAGGTCTTTACTCATTCTCCCCTTTCCTCATCTTGTTCCTCTCGCAACCCTACTACCGCTCGAGCTCCGCCGCCGCCACCGCAGAGCACCTTGTCTTCCTCAACCTCGGTCGCTGCATCAACCTGAGTCGAACCAGAGAACGACGACGACCCTCCATAGTAGATCTGCAGCTGTAAGCCTTCACCCTTCCGCACCTCAGATCCGCATTAGAGTTTGCGATTTCCTCTATGTTCTTCGCTATTCATCACGGTTTTTTCGTAGTTCTTCCACCGCAGCCTCTTTTGATCCAAAAGTAGTATAGTACTCATGCGGTAGTTGTTTCGCGTCCATTTTTGATACTAGCAGATCCCTTTTTCTTGTAAAGAGGCCTCTTTAGAACTCATGAACTCATGTGTGCTAGTTTTTTAGGTCTAGAATATTTTCTTTTCTGAACAACCGTTGATCCAAAATAATAGCTGCAACGTGTGAAACTTGTTTGTGCAACACTTAGGCAAAAAACTGCACTTATTAGATCCACCTAGCCATGGCGACTCTTATCACCGTCTTAAGAAGGCAATGCTCAATTGACAATCTTGACCACCCATGGCGGTTTAGATAACTTCACTGCTTATGGCGCTCATGGCGGCTTAAATAATCTGACATAATTAGCCATATACCATTAGGCCCCTTTATAAGCCGCCATCTTGAATATGCACTGTAATGTTTTTCTCCAGCTTAAATTTGAACCAGAAATTTTTACACTTTCTTAGGCTTTCATCACAATGCCGCCCAAACCACCCACTTCATGCAACTGGGTCAAATCCGTTGTCACACGCTTGATGGCTTTGTGAAGACTGGCTATATTCCAAAGAAGGAAGTCGTCTTTACTGACCCAATAGAGGAAAAGCCTCAGCCCAAGGAGGGGGAGGTCATCGTCTTTACTGATCATATGAACCGGGGTTTTTCACCACCCGGTTCAAAATTCTTCAGGGACGTCCTGCACTTCTTTGATCTTCGTCCTCAAGACATCGGACCCAATTTCGTGTCTAATATTTGCAATTTTCAAGTGTTCAGTGAGTATATCTTGGAGAAGAGCCCAGCTTACTACTCTTCAGAGAGCTATTTTATTTGAACCGCCAAAATGAATGTGCCAACAAACAAAGCTTGGAACTTGGCGGTGTCTCAATCCAGCGTCGGAGAGACGTCATTTTTCCCTATGCCAATCAACCAAGTCATCCCAAAGACCGGAACCAAACAATGTTCTATTGCCAAGACACTTCTCCGGCTAATGAGAATCCTCTGCCCAGTTTTTGCGCTCTGCGTCTTGAGTTCAATCATCCACTTCCTGATAAGATAACAGCTGCCGAACGCAAGACGCTTGCCCCCACCCTGGTTAAAATCAAGGCTCTTCTGGGGAATGGGCTAAATGGTATTGACTTGGTCCGGGTTTGGCTCGCCTAGCGGATCATCCCATTGAGCCGCCGCCCAGGTCTGATGTGCACCTATTCGGGCAAGAAAGATGACCCTCTGCGACATAGTTCTGATGATTTGCCTGACCACGTCGTCAATGACATGACAAAGTCTCTCCTGAATGAAAGCCTAGCAGCCTGCGGTAAGGTGGGCTTAAGCCCTTTCTTCAAAGCTAACCCGGCTCCAGTGGTAAGCCTCCCATCTGAATACATTACCTTCATCTTTTGATGTTTTATCTATACTCATACTTTTGCTGATCTTCATAGGCTAGTGATAAATTCTAGAAGGCTAAATATGATCACGAAGCTGCGAAGAAATCCAGGAAGGCCAAGAGAGCCGCCAGGAAAGAAGCTGCGAAGAAGAAGGGCAAGAAGGCCACCGCCTCTGACTTGCTTCGGCTAGAAGATACTTCTGAGTTGGAGGTAGCCCTTGACTCTCTTAGCTCCTTTTTAGCCACCTTATTGACACTGATTATCAACAGGAGGACACAGGAACAAGTCATGGAAAGGATGAAGAGGTAACTATCATTTCCTCCAACTCCAAGCCTTTGCCAAGACAGAAAATCCGAAGAGTAACCCGGAAAGTAAGATTTTCACATCCCTTAGCTTATCAAGGTCCTCAATTTCTTTTGAGGCGACAATTCATGAGAGCCAGAGGCAGACCCGGACCATCAAGGATGCGGAACTCTCCTCTAGCTTACCGAATACACCAAGGAAGCGCCAGAACAAGGTCACCTCTGATTGAAATCCCTTTTATCCTTTGGCGGGTCTCACTCGTCAACCACTCAATTCTTCTGACTCGAATTATCAGGAAACTTCACCTTCCTCTAGGGATTCAATGCAGTCCAATTTGCCGGCTTTCAAAACCGCTCCAGGGTAATGATAACCTGCTTATCCTGTGTTCATTTAAATTCTTTATATTTGCACTCACCTTTTGATCTTATGCAGCAGAAAAGCAAAGCCCAGCAAAAAGGTGAAGAAGAACAAGCCAGCCGAAGAACCGATCTTCAAAGAGCCGAAACTTGGAACGGCCGAGCCTAAGGTGTCGGGGGTTGGGTGCGACATATGCTAAAGGATGGCTTATCATGGTGGGAGCGAGTAGAATGTCGCCGGTGCCTGGAAGCGGGATAAGGCGTGGACACATATGCCGACAAACTTTACCCATGTTGGGGGCTCTCCGTTGAGATAATACCCCTACTCCTGCTCTGCGGGGTCTCCGCATGATCACTATGGCACTAGTGATAAAAGTTGCTCCTTGAGCTATGTCTAGAGGTAGGAGAAGGCAAGGCTAGCTCTTCCCTGCCCTAGGTAACTGGCTAGTTCTATCAGGTGTGGAACCCTTTGCATGGGTGGCCTGGGGGGCTTATATAGGCCTGCCCCCCAGGGGTACAATGGTAATCGAGCCGGCTGCTGGGGCCCGTCTGTCAGCGTCTCCAGCCTCCGGCTTCTCCGCTGACTATTGGGGCCCGCCGACTGGTTGGTGGCTGCTTACTGTAGCCATGCCATCTATGACAAGGGCTTGGTCATCTTATCGTGGCTACAGTCCCGCCGGCTGGCGGGAGGTTACTGTAGCCACACCTGGTCTCATCAGGTTAATGGCATGCTTGCCTCGGGGTAAGGGACGGCCGCCTGCTGGAGGCCGGCCCTTCCCAAGCCCGACTGACTGGGCGTCCACCATCTTCTGCGGTGTCACTGCCCGGTAGGGCCCGCAGCTGGCAGGCCGAACCGACAGGCCGTCGTGGGGAACAGGATTCCGCCTGCATGGAGCGACGTTAGGGGAGACATGGCAGAATGCCCCACCGTGCGGAGATCTCCGCCTGTACGGAGCACTGTAGCCATGCCTTGTCCCGGGCGTCGGGGGCGATGTGCTTCACTGTAGACATGCTCTAGCTTGTACTCTCGATGGGGGCTCAGTTGCACCGAGGCCGCGAGGTGGCCGCCTGCCTGAAGCTGCCCTCTATGGAGGCCGGTGGGCTCGATCCGACCACTCGTAGCACCGTAGGCTGGGGTTAGCCACCCTCTGGTAGTCAGCCGTCGAGCCAGCCGACCCCCAGAAGGCGGAGCTTCAGCTTGGCGTCCAGCTAGGCGGAGCTAGCCCCAAGTCTTGATAAATCCTGGGACCTGGGTGAGGCTACCCGTGGCCCATTTGTCCGACAGTAGTCCCCGATGCTGGTGAGGCATTGTGGTCGAGGGGCCGCGAAGTCTCAGCGGCTTCCCCTCTCCGGCCGAGCTTCGGGATAGCGTCGGTCCGCCTTGCGGCCAACCGATTGCTGAAGCCGGCTTCATTTTGGCGGGTGGTTGGTCGATTTCGAACTCCTCGACGGGAAGGCAGGTGGCGTGCCTGCTAAGCTCCCTCAGGCCGCCGCCTGCTGTAGGGGCGCCATGCGGCGCCCGCCTGCCCGGCCAGCCTGCCACCCCACGCTCCGATGGGACGTGACAGTGGGCCGGGACCGCCCCTACCGGGCCTTTACGCGCGGGCGGATCTGCTGCGCTGAGGCGGGCGGTTGCGATTCCCGCGGTTATTCGCGACGCAGTAAGTCCGCGTGGAGAACGTGGGGACCTGGGGGCGTGGGCGCAGTTAATCCCACGTCCCACGCCTTGTCCCCTCACCTTCATAGCCCGAGGGCTATAAGTAGGGGGAGGGAGGGGTGCGGTGGGGCACGCGCGCCCCCTCCCACTTCCTCTTCCTCCTCTTGCACTCTCCACCATAGTTGCCGTCGCTGCTCCTTGCCGGCCGTAGTGCAACCGCCGCCGCCGTTGCGCTCTCGCCCCTCCCGCGGCTCCGCCCGTAGCCATGGCGCGTGAGAAGGGTGGCGACTGAGACAGCTCGACGGTCATTGAGGACCACATCACCTTCATCCGCGACATGCGCCGGATGCCCAACGCGACATTCGTCAAGGTGCGGGTGCCGCCGGAGACGGAGATCTCGGCGGCGCTGCGGGGGAACGAGCGGGTTGTCTTCCGCTCGCACTTCCTCCGCGGCTTCGGCCTCCCGGCGAGCGGCTTCTTCCGCTCGTTCCTCGACTTCAACCACCTCCAACCTCATCATCTCACGCCCAACACCGTGACCCTGCTCTCCGCCTTGGTCACGGCGTGCGAGGGCTACATCGACGTCCTCCCCATGATCGAGCTGTGGGGAGCGTTCTTCTACGGGAAACTTGGCACCTCTGCCAATGTCACGCCCAATATGCGATACTATCCTAATGAGACTCGAAGGTCCCACCAAGGATAGAACCGCATGTTGATACGCTTTTGCAAGGTGGATATCATTACATCAACATTACATAAAAGATGGGGACACATACAAAAGGCATAGACATGATGTACAGGTAATGCATGACAAAACATGAACACTGAGCTATCTCCAGAAATCACTAGAACATGCTCAAAAGGACATGGCAAGATTCCAAATAATAACAGTTCACAGACTTAGTGGAAATCACTGGACATGGTAGAAATAACATCAGGTTGCCAAGTTTAGAGCTATCAAAAAACATGCTACAGGAACATATCATGGAAACCAAAGGCATGGCATGAACCTACTAATTGCATAGAACAAAAGTCCTTACTGACCTAATTCCAAAGATCAACAGAAAATATGGTAGCATCCATGCAAACATGGCAATTGATATGACAGATTCAGACATGGCAGGAACAACAATAAGTAGGCGTGTTGGTGAGCTTGTACAACTGACAACAAAGCATTACATGGCATGACAAGGTAACCAACAGTAAGATGACATGTTTATTAGGCTAAGCATGGCAAGTGCAAGTTCATAGGGTGCGTGGATCACTAGCAAAACACATGGCAAAACTGCACTTGATGTTAACAGGCGATAGCAACATTATTTAGCAAATTTGGAGCAAGAGTACAACAAGCTACAGCAGGCTATAAATGCAAAAAGGGGCATGGATGGATAGAGCATGACATGTATGACAAAACATACTTAGTGAACATCTCTGGATTATGCATACAATGACTTGTAGCAGCAGGTTTACATAGCGTCATGATATAGCAGATTCAGACTAGCAAAACAGTAACATTAAGTACCCTACTTCACGAGCTTGGTGCACTCACCACAAGACTCACAAAAATACATGGATGGCACCACTTTAAAGATGGCATGATGTAGCTCAAAACTCATGTAGACATCAAGCTCATAGGATGCACACACAAAATGCAATGAAAAAGACAAATCACCAAGTTCTGTTAACAGACAACAGATTACATCATATAGCACTCTTGCAACGATGATTAGAGCATAAAGATGGATTCAAACAAGCATGGCACAATGGAATAAAATGAAGAGAATATCATGATGAACATTTCGATATATCACACGCATGAAACAGAGCAGTATGCATGGATTTATGATGCGATGAACAGGGGACCAGAATGCAAATAATCATGGACTTGAAGATTTTCGGGGTCAACCTCAGATCCAGATCCGGATCGGGAACGGTGCGGAAAACGAGGACTCACGAAATCTGGCCGGAGGAGAAGGGGCCGGCGGTGTCGAGGAGGAGGCCGGCCGATCGGAGCTCAGAGGGGCGCGGGAGGGCGGCGGGGTCCGCCGGCGTGGAGCGAGGGCGGCAGGGTCGCCGGCATGGAGCAAGGGCGACAGCGCGCGGCGGCCGACGTTGGCGGGTGGCGGTG
>NC_057804.1:530580310-530584975 GCF_018294505.1 Triticum aestivum | reverse complement strand
CGGGCCCGCGGTGGAGGCGCGAGTCGGCGGCGGCACGGGAGACGTGGCAGCCCCAGAGTGGCTGGGCGCGGCGGCGGGTTTTTATCCGGTGCGGGACGGATGTGTCCGGCGGCGTAGAGGAGGGTGGAGCTAGGGTTAGGGGTGAAATTGATCCGAAAAATCCGGGGGAGGGGGTGTTTATATAGGTAGAGGGAGCTAGGGGAGTCCAAATGAGGAGCGGTTTTCGCCCACACGATCATGATCGAACGACCGAGATCATGGAGGGAGTTTGGATGGGTTATTGGGCCACTTTAGAGGGGTGTTAGTCTGCACACAAAAGATGCCTTTGCGGCTACCCGGTTAACCGTTGGAGTATCAAACGACCTCCAAATGGCACGAAACTTGACAGGCGATCTACGGGTTCTATACCAAGGCCGCTTGGCAAACCTCGGGCCATTCCGAGAAAGTTTAGCACCAGCTCACTACAGAAGACAAAAGGGGGACGCCGGAGGACATAGAAGTGTCGGATTGCAAAACGGACAAGGGGGAAAATGCTCGGATGCATGAAACGAACACGTATGCAAAATGAAATGCACATGATAACATGGCAATGTGCAACACGCAAGCAAATGACATGACAACGATGGCGAATAACTGGCAAACACCTGGCACATCGAATCCGGGGCGTTACAACTCTCCTCTACTAACAAGAGATCTCGTCCCGATATCTTAGGACCGAGACGGGGAGGAAAAGGGGATGAGGTGAAATAAGAACAGAAGAGAGAGGGTGAACAAAGTCGAGAACACTCGAGTAGAAAAAGAAATGACGAATATGACGAGAATCAAAGCTCCAAAACAAAAATGAATTCGAAACCACTCCGGTTAGAACAAGATAGAAGTAGAATAAGGATGACATAATTTAGGCAGAACTCCAGCTGAACATAGAAAGATTAGAACATGAACTTGAGAAGATGGAACGATACTTGACTTGAGGAACAACACAAAACCTCCGGAAGACTTGAAAAAGTTGAAAGAAAAGAACGGAGAAGAAGACGACATCTTCTACCACGAATGAAATAGAAAGCAACCTTAGAAGAAAAGATTGAACGGGGTTGTTGAGAAAATCAACAACGAAAAGAATTAGCTTGTCGTGGACTTATGGATAACATCTCAAAATTTATGAGCTGATAACCGACCACGAGCGGAAAAGATTAAATAAATGGGAAGAAAGAAGAAATGCAAAACTCCATTTCAAAAGAATACGGATAATTAATTGCACCTCGAGATGCAAGAAGAAAAAAAATACTAGAACTCCTTGAACAAGAATCTTGATGAACACTTGAAGAGTGGATTAAATCATGCCGAGCCACCATGAAGAACTCCGGTAACAAAAGGATGACGAGATAAAATTGAAGGATGAAAAGAAATAAAATTAAAGCATTGCGATGATTCAGATGGAGCGTCGCGACGAGACAAGCGAGGAGCTTGGGACTCCGAGAAAAAACAAACAACTTAGAACCGAGAAATTATTCAACATGAACAATCTCCGAAGAAAAGAATTAATCAACTTGATGAAAGAGAATAAGAATTACGTTATGCTTATCCTCCACCAATTAAATTGATGCGAAGCAATGGATTTGCATACTACTTATTCGCGTTGGAAAAGATTAAGGGGGGATATAGCACAAAAAATTGTGAAAGTCTTCTTGAACCACCGGTAGGATTGGAAAGAACGAATGAATCAATATGATAACCAAGGAAAGGAATCTGAAGGAACCACAGTAAGAATTCAAAAAAGACTGATGAAAGAGAATGAATCACCGGGAAGAATTAGAATAACCAATATGCTTGAGGGGATTTAGATGCAAACGAACAAAGAGATCATGAGCTGATTAAAGAACGCTTGAACGAAGCACCGGAAGAATATTGGGACGAGCGAAGGGGCACGGATATAGAATAATTGGAGAACAAATTCGACAACTTAGAGCAAAGAAATATTCCGAAAAGATGGCCTCCGGATGATCTAGAGAGAAAGCAACTCCTGAAATGCTCCGGATGGATGAAAAGAATTTGCACGACTGGAAAACAATTTGAGAGGATAACATCAAGCTAGCACCATGAATCTTCGAGAAAATGGACAAGATTTAGAGGAAAAAATCTTCTTCTATCTTCAACAGACGACAAGAAACACCAACAAAATTACTGAGATACTCCGGGAGCATGTCAAGCGAAGAGGTTGAGCCAACAATAAAAATGATTTGAAATTGATCTTGGAAAATATCTGACTGATGAAATTCATTATTACGTCACACTTGAAAAGAATTTGAGAATAACCCCGGGAGAACTAGAAGAGTCGGGTAAGATCCTGGGAAAAGTCCTGTGGGTTATGGCCCACTAAAAGAAAACACCATTGAAAAGGGTTGTTGAAGAGGTAGATGATGCACCGGAATGATTGAAATATTTAATGAGGTGACAACCTCGAATTAATTGGAACACAGACGAATCTCCTGAGATGTCTTCCAAATGCCGGAATGATTGAATGGCGAGAGGCGAACGAGCAGGGAAAACACTTAATCCAAGGAAAAGAATGTGATCAACCCGAAAAACTTGAATTGAGTGCACTGGAAAAAGGAAAGGGATGAAGAATGATGAACGAGATGAGAATTCACCGGTTGAAATGATTGAGGGAAGACTGAAGAGACTCCACCCGAAAGGAATTGATGCTCGAAATAGACTCAGACCCCGGGAAGAAGAGGGTGTTAGGGCGGGAAAACAAAGGCAACTTGGAAGGGGAAAAACCGATGAATAACTTGAAGAGGAAACACCGGTTGAAAGAATGCAAAAGCTTCGCACGACTAGGATGGATACTCGATTACGAACTCCGGCTTCGAGAAGAAAAGGGATGGGCTGGTGGGAAAATAAAACAACTGAGGATTGGTCTTGCGAAAACAAAGAGGTCGAATCACCTTGATGAGAAATGCACCGGATGAAAAGAGCTGAGAACCAACGATCAGAAAACCAACTGCGTGATCCTAAAGAAAATTTGAAGGGGAAGAGAAGTAATTCAAAACACCTACGTCAAGGCTCCTCACCAGAGCGATGAAGGGGGGCTGAGGAGTAAAAAGAATCCTACTCTCCGATATGTATAATCCTAAGACTCAAAATAATTTTCTTCTAGACTCAACAACGACCAACAATCAAGGGGGCTCCTAAGGTCGGTCGAGGCTCTGATACCAACTTGTCACGCCCAATATGTGATACTATCCTAAAGGGACTCGAAGGTCCCACCAAGGATAGAACCGCATATTGATACGCTTTTGCAAGGTGGATATCATTACATCAACATTACATAAAAGATGGGGATGCATACAAAAGGCATAGACATGATGTACAGGTAATGCATGACAAAACATGAACACTGAGATATCTCCAGAAATCACTAGAACAAGCTCAAAAGGACATGACAAGATTGCAAATAATAACAGTTCACAGACTTAGTGGAAATCACTGGACATGGCAGAAATAACATCAGGTTGACAAGTTTAGAGCTAGCAAAGAACATGCTACAGGAACATATCATGGCAACCAAAGGCATGGCATGAACATACTAATTGCATAAACAAAAGTCCCTTACTTATCTAATTCCAAAGATCAATAGAAAAGATGGTAGAATCCATGCAAACATGGCAATTGATATGACAGATTCAGACATGGCAGGAACAACAATAAGTAGGCGTGTTGGTGAGCTTGTACAACTCACCACAGAGCATTACATGGCATGACAAGGTAACCAACAGTAAGATGACATGTTTATTAGGATAAGCATGGCAAGTTCAGGTTCATAGGGTGCATGGATCACTAGCAAAACACATGGCAAAACTGCACTTAATGTTAAAAGGCTGACAGCAACATTATTTAGCAACTTTGGAGCAAGAGTACAACAAGCTACAGCAGGCTATAAATGCAATCAGGGGCATGGATGGATAGATCATGACATGTATGACAAAACATCCTTAGTGAACATCTCCGAATTATGCATAGAATGACTTGTAGCAGCAGGTTTACATAGCGTTATGATATAGCAGATTCAGACTAGCAAAACAGTAACAACAAGTACCCTACTTCACGAGCTTGATGCACTCACCACAAGACTCACAAAAATACATGGATGGCACCACTGTAAAGATGGCATGATGTAGCTCAAAACTCATGTAGACATCAAGATCATATAATGCACACACAAAATGCAATGAAAAAGACAAATCACCAAGTTCTATTAACAGACAGCAGATTACATCATATAGCACTCTTGCAACGATGATTAGGGCATCAAGATGGACTCAAACAAGCATGGCACAATGGAACAAAATGAAGAGCATCTCATGATGAACATTCCTATATATCACACGCATGAAACAGAGTAGTATGCATGGAGTTATGATGTGATGAACAGGGGACCAGAATGCAAATAATCAGGGACTTGGAGATTTTTGGTGTCAACCTCAGATCCAGATCTGGATCGGGAATGGCGCGGAAAACGAGGACTCGCTGGAATGTGGCCGGAGGAGAAGTGGCAGGCGGGGTCGAGGAGGAGTCCGGCCGGCCGGAGCTCGGAGGGGCGCGGGTCCGGCGCGGCGCGGGGAGGCACGTGAGGGCGGCGGGGTCGCCGGCGTGGAGCGAGGGCGG
>NC_057804.1:530566875-530579757 GCF_018294505.1 Triticum aestivum | reverse complement strand
CGCGGGGGCCGGATCCGGGCTCTCCGGGCCCGCGGTGGAGGCGCGGGTCGGCGGCAACGCGGGAGACGTGGCAGCCTCGGAGTGGCTGGGTGCGGCGGTGGGTTTTTGTCCGGCGCGGGACGGACGTGTCTGACGGCGCAGAGGAGGGTGGAGCTAGGGTTAGGGGTGAAATTGATCCAAAAAATTCGGGGGAGGGGGTATTTATATAGGTAGAGGGAGCTAGGAGAGTCCAAATGAGGAGCGGTTTTCGCCCACACAACCGTGATCGACCGACCGAGAGCATGGAGGGGGTTTGGATGGGTTATTGGGCCACTTTGGAGGGGTGTTGGGCTGCACACAAAAGAGGCCTTTGCGGCTACCCGGTTAACCGTTGGAGTATCAAACGACCTCCAAATGGAACGAAACTTGATAGGCGGTCTACCGGTGCTATACCAAGGCCGCTTGGCAAACCTCGGGCCATTCCAAGAAAGTTTAACACCCGCTCACAACAGGAGACAAAAGGGGGACGCCGGAGGACATAGGAGTGTCGGATTGCAAAACGGACAAGGGGAAAATGCTCGGATGCATGAAACGAACACGTATGCAAAATGAAATGCACATGATGACATGGCAATGTGCAACATGCAAGCAAATGACATGGCAATGACGGCGAATAACTAGGAGACACCTGGCGCGTCGAATCCGGGGCGTTACAGCCAAGGACACGACAACCGAGTGCGGCAGCTACGTCGCCGTGCGCCGATCGGCGAAGAGGAATGCCTTCCCCATCATCAAGCTAGCCCAGTCGATGAAGATGTGGCAGTAGTCCAACTTCTACGTCGAGAACGTAGATCCGGCTGCCGACTTCCTCAACCTGCCGCCCTACGAGGCCGGCCCCCCCTACCGGGCTTCGGCCCAACTGGGGGTACAAACCGAAGCCGGTGTCGGCGGACGCGGCGGCCGCCATCAGCCGACTCCGAGTACTCCAAGAGTCGGAGGGCCTCGTGGCCTCCGACCTCCTCGTTGCCTTCGTTGAGCGCCTTATCCTCCCGCTCCAGAGCCGCCCTCATCCGATCTTTCGGATGGGCGGGCACCGCGACCCGTGCCGGTTGTGCATGAAAGGGATGCCGCCTGCCGAGGTTGCACGGATGGTGAATGAGATCTCTGACCTCAAGCTGTCGGAGGAAGACTGGCGGTACGGGAAGCGGCCGTACTCCTTCCACAATCCGCTGCCTGCCGTAAGTCCCTCTATTTCTTACTTTAGATTTGTCTTTTGGTCTTGCTTTTATCATGATGCAACTCCGCTGTAGAGCACAGATTTATATGTCTGAGGCGATGGCCGCCATTGTGGGGCCTGGCGGTGACTACCTGCCGGACAGGTCGGTGAGCGACGTGGATGACCCCGACTTGGGGGCAGCCGCCCTGGCGGACGACGCAACAGGCGGCGGCGGTGAAGCAGGCAGCTCTGAGGAGGACGACAACGTGGAGACTTGGCCCGACGATGATGATGACGAAGATGAGCCGCACCCCGCCCGGAACACTGCCAACACTGGCTCCGGCCCCTCTTATGGGCCGCCCGCCCGTGGCGGCAAGCGCAAGTGGAAGCAAGGCGCTGCCCTCTTTGGCAGCGCGCCCAAGAAGCCCAAGAACCCGGCCACAGCAACCAGGCGGCAGGAAGCCGCGACCAAGGTGGCCAAGTACCAGAGGCAGCCGAAGGTGCCGGTTATGGTGTCGGCATAAGTATTCTTCCCATGCATTCTGGTTCTTCGCCGATTCGGACTAAGAAAGCTTTCTGACTTGTCTTCTTATCCCAGAGCCCTGCTAACTCTCGAGAGGTCGGGAGCCGCCTCGGTCATCAGGCTGTCAGCGACCTCCTCCACCAGCCGGCGGATTGACCCAGCCGCCGACCTCCAGGAGACGACGGAAAGGAACATGCGGGAGGCACGTGAGGAAGAGGCCGACCGCCTGGCGAAGGCGGAGGCGGACAAGGCCGCAACGTCTGTGGCAAGGAGGTTGGCGTAGGAGGAGGCCGAAGCCGCAGAGAGGGAGCGACTCGCGGAGGCTGCATGCCGTCAGGAGCCACTGCTCGTGATGCCTTTGAACACCGCGCCGCCTCCGCCGGAGTTTGAGGCGACGACCGGAGGAGCCGGCGATGAGCAGCCAGTCATGGAGAGGGAGGGCGGCGACGTGGTCATGCCGGACGTCATCGTGCCGCCGCCGCTGCCGCCGCCGCCTATGGGCGAGACATGGGCCGAGCAGCCGGCCGGGCCACCGGTGCCGCCAGCCGGGGACGTGGTGGTGACAGACCTGATTACTGAGGACCGCACACCCGTGCACCGCCATCTTGAGAAGGCGGCCTCAGCTCCACGGCCGCAGGAGGTCGGGGCCACGAGTTCGTCGGTCCTCAATTCCGAGGCAACCAGCGCCGCGCCGACCAGCTGGATATGCGGGGGCGGGACGGGCGCCCTGAGTCAGGCGTCCCTCGACGTCCAGGCCAATCTCTGGGCCGAAGCCGAAGCCCTTAAACGCTGCAACAAGGCCTTCCTGGACTCGCGAGCCGCCATCCATGTAAGTTATCTTCGGCTTTCTTCTTTGGTTGATGTTCTTGCTTCTCTCGTGGGGGCACGCAAGCGCACCCACTGGGTGTAGTCCCCAAGTTCTGGGCCGGCTGCTGAGCAGTCGGGCCGGAACTTTATCTTGCAAACATCGACTGCTGACTTCGTCTGGTGTCCCTTCTGCAGGACTACCACAATCTTTGCGCGATTGCCTACAACTACAGGGTCCGGAGCTGGAGACGCAGACCTCCCATCTGTCCGAGAGCCAGAGTAAGCCTCTTGTTTCTTCTTATTTCGCGGGAGTGCACCAGCGCACCCGCATGGTGTAGTCCCCGAGGTTCGGGCCGACTGCTGAGCAGTCGGGCCGAATCTCCCCGGCTAGCTGCATCCTTCTTTGTTTTTTGACTGATGTTCTTCCTTCTCTTTCTTTCTTCAGAGGCCAACACCGCCTTGCAGCAGCAGCTGTGCGAAGCTAACACCGCCCTGCGAGGCAAGGAGGCGGAGTGCGGCAAGCTGGCCGAGGAGCGAGACCGCCTGGTCACTCAGCTTGCCGAACAGGTGGAGGCCCTCAATGCGGCCCAGTTGGAGGTGAAGATGAAGGAGGCCGACCTTCTCGCCGAGTTTGAGGTCGAGCCTTCCGCCTGGGCTGACAAGGAAGCCCAGATGACGGTCTGCTTCAGCAGCATTGAAGACTTGGTCGATGGTAAGCTTTATTCTCTTGTTTTCTTGTTTTGAACGGTCGGCCCTTATCTAGGCCGGTCCCTTGCTTATAACTTTGGCCTTTCTCTCCCTCTGTCCAAAAAGACTTCTTCCAGGGCCACTCTATTGCTGCAATCCAGATGATCGAGGCCAGCACGAGGAGCGGAGGGCGGAGGGCGTGCAGATCACCGCTGATGCTCTATAACACCCCGGATGTAACTTTCCATCTTTGTAACTCCAACTCTTGACATTTTCAGCTATGGGTTATGATATTCCCTCCGTGGTTGGGTTTTTGTCTTTTGTTTTGCATTTTATTCATGCCATGCATCTCATATCATGTCATCATGTGCATCTCATTTGCATACGTGTTCGTCTCATGCATCCGAGCATTTTCCCCATTGTCCGTTTTGCATTCCGACACTCCCACATGCACCGGCGCACCCCTCTTGTCTCTTTTCGTGTGCGGGTGTTAAACATTCTCGGAATGGACCGAGGCTTGCCAAGTGGCCTTGGTATACCACGGTAGACCGCTTGTCAAGTTTCGTGCCATTTGGAGGTCGTTTGATACTCCAACGGTTAACTGCATAACCGCAAAGGCCTCTTTTGGGTTGCAGCCCAACACCCTGTTGGAAATATGCCCTAGAGGCAATAATAAAAGGATTATTATTATATTTCCTTGTTCATGATAATTGTCTTTTATTCATGCTATAATTGTATTATCCGGAAATCGTAATACACGTGTGAATACTTAGACCAAATACGTCCCTAGTAAGCCTCTAGTTGACTAGCTCGTTGGTCAATAGATAGTCATGGTTTCCTGACTATGGACATTAGATGTCGTTGACAACGGTATCACATCATTAGGAGAATGATGTGATGGACAAGACCCAATCCTAAGCATAGCACAAGATCGTGTAGTTCGTTTTGCTAGAGCTTTTCCAATGTCAAGTATCTCTTCCTTAGACCATGAGATCGTGTAACTCCCGGATACCGTAGGAGTGCTTTGGGTGTACCAAACGTCAAAACATAACTGGGTGACTATAAAGGTGCACTACAGGTATCTCCGAAAGTGTCTGTTGGGTTGACACGGATCGAGACTGGGATTTGTCACTCCGTATGACGGAGAGGTATCTCTGGGCCCACTCGGTAATGCATCATCATAATGAGCTCAAAGTGACCAAGTGTTTGGTCACGGGATCATGCATTACGGTACGAGTAAAGTGACTTGCCGGTAACGAGACTGAACGAGGTATTGGGATACCGATGATCGAGTCTCGGGCATGTAATGTACCGATTGACAAAGGGAATTGTATACGGGGTTGATTGAATCCTCGATATCGTGGTTCATTCGATGAGATCATCGAGGAGCATGTGGGAGCCAACATGGGTATCCAGATCCCGTTGTAGGTTATTGATCGGAGAGCCATCTCGGTCATGTCTGCATGTCTCCCGAACCCGTAGGGTCTACACACTTAAGGTTCGGTGACGCTAGGGTTATTAGGAAGACTTGTATGTGATTACCGAATGTTGCTCGGAGTCCCGGATGAGATCCAGACGTCACGAGGAGTTTCGGAATGGTCCGGAGGTGAAGATTTATATATGGGAAGTTGTCATACGGACACCGGAAAGTTTCAGGGGCATATCGGTATTGTACCGGGGCCACCGGTGGGGTTCCGGGGGTCCACAGGGAGGGGCCACCCCTCTCGGAGGGCCTCATGGGCCGCAAGGGGCAGGGAACCAGCCCCTGGAGGGCTGGGCGCGCCCCCCTTGGGCCCATGTGCCTAGGGTTGGGGGGGGGAACCCTAGTGGGGGCGCCCCCCTTGCTTGGGGGGCAAGCCCCCCTCCCTGGCCGCCGCCCCCCCTCGAGATTTCATCTAGAGGGGGCCGGCCCCCTTTCCCTTTCCCCTATAAATAGAGGGGCGAGGGGAGGGCTGAACACCTGATCCAAGGCGCAACCCCTCCCATCCCCAACACCTCTCCTCCTCCGTTGAATGCTTGGCGAAGCCCTGTCGGAGTACTGCCCCTCCACCATCATCACGCCATCGTGTTGCTGCTGGAGCCTTCTTCCTCAACCTCTCCTTCCCCCTTGCTGGATCAAGAAGGAGGAGACGTCATCCGCTCCGTACGTGTGTTGAACGCAGAGGTGTTGTCCGTTCAGCACTTGGTCATCGGTGATTTGGATCACGGCGAGTACGACTCCATCATGCCTGTTCCCTTGAACGCTTCCGCACGCGATCTACAAGTGGTATGTAGATGCTTCCCTCTCCTATCACTCGTTGCTTAGATGAACTCATAGATGGATCTTGGTGAAACCATAGGAAATTTTTTAATTTTCTACAACGTTCCCCAACAGTGGCATCATGAGCTAGGTCTATGCGTAGTTCTCTATTGCACGAGTAGAACACAATTTTGTTGTGGGCGTAGATCTTGTCAACTTGCTTGCCGCTACTAGTATTTTCTTGCTTCAGCGGTATTGTGGGACGAAGCGGCCCGGACGACCTTACACGTACGCTTACGTGAGACAGGTTCCACCGACTGACATGCACTAGTTGCATAAGGTGGCTAGCGGGTGTCTGTCTCTCCTACTTTATTTGGAGCGGATTCTACGAAAAGGGTCCTTATGAAGGGTAAATAGAAGTTGACAATATCACGTTGTGGTTATTCATAGGTAAGAAAACGTTCTTGCTAGAACCCAATTGCAGCCACGTAAAAGATGCAACAACAATTAGAGGACGTCTAACTTGTTTTTGCAGCAATTGTCATGTCATGTGATATGGCCAGAAGTTGTGATGAATGATGAATGATATATTGTGATGTATGAGATCATGTTCTTGTAATAGGAATCACGACTTGCATGTCGATGAGTATGACAACCGGCAGGAGCCATAGGAGTTGTCTTTATTTTTGTATGACCTGCATGTCATTGAAGAACGCCATGTAAATTACTTTGATTTATTTCTAAACGCGTTAGCCATAGAAGTAGAAGTAGTCGTTGGTGTGACAACTTCATGAAGACACGATGATGGAGATCATGATGATGGAGATCATGGTGTCATGCCGGTGACGAAGATGATCATGGAGCCCCGAAGATGGAGATCGAAGGAGCTATATGATATTGGCCATATCATGTCACTACTTTATATAATTGCATGTGATGTTTATTATGTTTATGCATCTTGTTTACTTAGAACGATGGTAGTAAATAAGATGATCCCTTATAATAATTTCAAGAAAGTGTTCCCCCTAACTGTGCGCCGTTGCTAAAGTTCGTCGTTTCGAAGCACCACGTGATGATCGGGTGTGATAGATCCTTACGTTCACATACAATGGGTGTAATACAGTTTTACACATGCACAAACACTTAGGGTTAACTTGACGAGCCTAGCATGTACAGACATGGCCTCGGAACACAAGAGACCGAAAGGTCGAACATGAGTCGTATGGAAGATACGATCAACATGGAGATGTTCACCAATGATGACTAGTCCGTCTCACGTGATGATCGGACACGGCCTAGTCGACTCGGATCGTGTAACACTTAGATGACTAGAGGGATGTCAATCTGAGTGGGAGTTCATTAAATAATTTGATTGATGAACTTAATTATCATGAACTTAGTCTAAAGTCTTTGCAAAATATGTCTTGTAGATCAAATGGCCAACGCTCATGTCAACATGAACTTCAATGCGTTCCTAGAGAAAACCAAGCTGAAAGATGATGGCAGCAACTATTCGGACTGGGTTCGGAACCTGAGGATCATCCTCATAGCAGCCAAGAAAGATTATGTCCTAGATGCACCGCTAGGTGAAGCACCCATCCCAGAGAACCAAGATGTTATGAACACTTGGCAGTCACGTGCTGATGATTACTCCCTCATTCGGTGTGGCATGCTTTACAGCTTAGAACCGGGGCTCCAAAAGCGTTTTGAGCGACACGGAGCATATGAGATGTTCGAAGAGCTGAAAATGGTTTTTCAAGCTCATGCCCGGGTTGAGAGATATGAAGTCTCCGACAAGTTCTATAGTTGTAAGATGGAGGAAAACAGTTCTGCCAGTGAGCACATACTCAAAATGTCCGGGTTGCACAACCGCCTGTCCCAGCTGGAGATCAACCTCCCGGACGAGGCGGTCATTGACAGAATCCTTCAGTCGCTCCCACCGATCTACAAGAGCTTTGTGTTGAACTACAATATGCAAGGGATGGTGAAGACCATTCCTGAAGTATTCTCAATGCTGAAGTCAGCAGAGGTTGAAATCAAGAAAGAACATCAAGTGTTGATGGTCAATAAGACCACTAAGTTCAAGAAGGGTAAGGGTAAGAAGAACTTCAAGAAGGATGGCAAAGATGTTGCCGCGCCCGGTAAGCCAGTTGCCGGGAAGAAGTCAAACAATGGACCCAAGCCTGAGACTGAGTGCTTTTATTGCAAAGGGAAGGGTCACTGGAAGTGGAACTGCCCCAAATACTTAGCGGACAAGAAGGCCGGCAACACTAAAGGTATATGTGATATACATGTAATTGATGTGTACCTTACCAGTACTCGTAGTAACTCTTGGGTATTTGATACCGGTGCCGTTGCTCATATTTGTAACTCACAGTAGGAGCTGCAGAATAAGCGGAGACTGACGAAGGACAAGGTGACGATGCGCATCGGGAATGGTTCCAAGGTCGATGTGATCGCCGTCGGCACTCTACCTCTACATTTACCTACGGGATTAGTTTTAAACCTCAATAATTGTTATTTAGTGCCAAGTTTGAGCATGAACATTGTATCTGGATCTCGTTTGATGCGAGATGGCTACTCATTTAAATCCGAGAATAATGGTTGTTCTATTTATATGAGAGATATGTTTTATGGTCATGCCCCGATGGTCAATGGTTTATTCCTAATGAATCTCGAACGTAATGTTACACATATTCATAGTGTGAATACCAAAAGATGTAAAGTTGATAACTATAGTCCCACATACTTGTGGCACTGCCGCCTTGGTCACATAGGTGTCAAGCGCATGAAGAAGCTCCATACTGATGGACTTTTAGAGTCTCTCGATTATGAATCATTTGACACGTGTGAACCATGCCTCATGGGTAAAATGACCAAGACTCCGTTCTCCGGAACAATGGAGCGAGCCACCAACTTATTGGAAATCATACATACTGATGTGTGCGGTCCAATGAGCGTTGAGGCTCGCGGAGGATATCTTTATGTTCTCACTCTCACTTATGACTTGAGTAGATATGGGTATGTCTACTTGATGAAACACAAGTCTGAGACCTTTGAAAAGTTCAAGGAATTTCAGAATGAGGTAGAGAATCAACGTGACCGAAAGATAAAGTTCCTACGATCAGATCGTGGAGGAGAATATTTAAGTCACGAATTTGGTACACACTTAAGGAAATGTGGAATCGTTTCACAACTCACGCCGCCTGGAACACCTCAGCGTAACGGTGTGTCCGAACGTCGTAATCGCACTCTATTGGATATGGTGTGATCTATGATGTCTCTTACCGATTTACCGCTATCATTTTGGGGATACGCACTAGAGACAGCTACATTCACTTTAAATAGGGCACCGTCTAAATCCGTTGAGACGACACCGTATGAATTATGGTTTGGGAAGAAACCTAAGCTGTCGTTTCTAAAAGTTTGGGGATGCGATGCTTATGTCAAGAAACTTCAACCTAAAAAGCTCGAACCCAAGTCGGAAAAATGCGTCTTCATAGGATACCCTAAGGAAACCATTGGGTATACCTTCTACTTAAGATCCGAGGGCAAAATCTTTGTTGCCAAGAACGGATCCTTTCTGGAAAAAGAGTTTCTCTCGAAAGGAGTAAGTGGGAGGAAAGTAGAACTCGATGAAGTACTACCTCTTGAACCGGAAAGTAGTGCAGCTCAGGAAAATGTTCCTGTGGTGCCTACACCGACTGGAGAGGAAATTAATGATGATGATCAAGGTACTTCGAATCAAGTTGCTACTGAACTTCGTAGGTCCAGAAGGACACGTTCCACACCAGAGTGGTATGGCAACCCTGTCCTGGAAATCATGTTGTTAGACAATGGTGAACCTTCGAACTATGAAGAAGCGATGGCGGGCCCAGATTCCAACAAATGGCTAGAAGCCATGCAATCCAAGATAGAATCCATGTATGAAAACAAAGTATGGACTTTGACTGACTTGCTCGATGATCGGCGAGCGATAGAAAACAAATGGATCTTTAAGAAGAAGATGGACGCGGATGGTAATGTCACCATCTATAAAGCTCGACTTGTCGCTAAGGGTTATCGACAAGTTCAAGGGATTGATACGATGAGAATTTCTCTCCCGTAGCGAAGCTTAAGTCCGTCCGAATCATGTTAGCAATTGCCGCATACTATGATTATGAGATATGGCAGATGGACGTCAAAACGGCATTCCTTAACGGTTATCTTAAGGAAGAGCTGTATATGATGCAACCGGAAGGTTTTGTCGATCCTAAGAATGCTAACAAAGTATGCAAGCTCCAACGATCCATTTATGGGCTGGTGCAAGCATCTCGGAGTTGGAACATTCGCTTTGATGAGATGATCAAAGTGTTTGGGTTTATGCAGACTTATGGAGAAGCCTGCGTTTACAACAAAGTGAGTGGGAGCTCTGTAGCATTTCTCATATTATATGTAGATGACATACTTTTGATGGGAAATGATATAGGACTCTTGGACAGCATTAAGGCCTATTTGAATAAGTGTTTTTCAATGAAGGACCTTGGAGAAGCTGCTTACATATTAGGCATCAAGATCTATAGGTATAGATCAAGACGCCTCATAGGTCTTTCACAAAGCACATACCTTGATAAGATTTTGAAGAAGTTCAAAATGGATCAGTCCAAGAAAGGGTTCTTGCCTGTACTGCAAGGTGTGAGATTGAGCTCGGCTCAATGCCCGACCACGGCAAAAGATAAAGAAGAGATGAGCGTCATCCCCTATGCCTCAGCCATAGGATCTATTATGTATGCCATGCTGTGTACGAGACCTGATGTAAACCTTGGCGTAAGTTTGGTAGGAAGGTACGAAAGTAATCCCAGCAAGGAACACTGGACAGCGGTCAAGAATATCCTGAAGTACCTGAAAAGGACAAAGGACATGTTTCTCGTTTATGGAGGTGACGAAGAGCTCGTCGTAAACGGTTACGTCGACGCTAGCTTCGACATAGATCTGGATGACTCTAACTCACAAACCAGATACGTGTATATGTTGAATGGTGGAGCAGTAAGCTGGTGCAGCTGAAAGCAGAGCGTCGTGGCGGGATCTACATGTGAAGCGGAGTACATGGCAGCCTCAGAGGCAGCGCGAACAAATTTGGGTGAAGGAGTTCATCACCGACCTAGGAGTCATACCCAATGCGTCGGGGCCGATCAAACTCTTTTGTGACAACACTGGAGCTATTGCCCTTGCCAAGGAGCCCAGGTTTCACAAGAAGACCAGGCACATCAAGCGTCGTTTCAACTCCATCCGTGAAAATGTTCAAGATGGAGACATAGATATTTGCAAAGTACATACGGATCTGAATGTCGCAGATCCGTTGACTAAACCTCTTTCATGAGCAAAACATGATCAACACCAGAACTCTATGGGTGTTCGATTCATCACAATGTAACTAGATTATTGACTCTAGTGCAAGTGGGAGACTGTTGGAAATATGCCCTAGAGGCAATAATAAAAGGATTATTATTATATTTCCTTGTTCAT
The DNA here is from genome assembly GCF_018294505.1 of Triticum aestivum. NCBI lineage: Eukaryota > Viridiplantae > Streptophyta > Magnoliopsida > Poales > Poaceae > Triticum > Triticum aestivum. The sequence continues at coordinate 530,568,801 of NC_057804.1, read as the reverse complement.
GATAATTGTCTTTTATTCATGCTATGATTGTATTATCTAGAAATCGTAATACACGTGTGAATACTTAGACCAAATACGTCCCAAGTAAGCCTCTAGTTGACTAGCTCGTTGGTCAACAGATAGTCATGGTTTCCTGACTATGGACATTAGATGTCGTTGACAACGGGATCACATCATTAGGAGAATGATGTGGTGGATAAGACCCAATCCTAAGCATAGCACAAGATCGTGTAGTTCGTTTTGCTACAGCTTTTCCAATGTCAAGTATCTCTTCCTTAGACCATGAGATCGTGTAACTCCCGGATACCGTAGGAGTTCTTTGGGTGTACCAAACGTCACAATGTAACTGGGTGACTATAAAGGTGCACTACAAGTATCTCCGAAAGTGTCTGTTGGGTTGACACGGATCGAGACTGGGATTTGTCACTCCGTATGACGGAGAGGTATCTCTGGGCCCACTCAGTAATGCATCATCATAATGAGCTCAAAGTGACCAAGTGTTTGGTCACGGGATCATGCATTACGGTACGAGTAAAGTGACTTGCCAGTAACGAGACTGAACGAGGTATTGGGATACCGATGATCGAGTCTCCCGCATGTAACGTACCGATTGACAAAGGGAATTGTATCCTCGACATCGTGGTTCATCCGATGAGATCATCGAGGAGCATGTGGGATCCAACATGGGTATCCAGATCCCGCTATTGGTTATTGACCGAAGAACCATCTCGGTCATGTCTGCATGTCTCCCGAACCCGTAGGGTCTACACACTTAAGGTTCGGTGACGCTAGGGTTATTAGGAAGATTTGTATGTGATTACCGAATGTTGTTCGGAGTCCCGGATGAGATCCCGGACCTCACGAGGAGTTCTGTAATGGTCCGGAGGTGAAGATTTATATATGGGAAGTTGTCATACGGACACCAGAAAGTTTTGAGGGCATATCGGTATTGTACCGGGGCCACCAGAGGGGTTCCGAGGGTCCACAGGGAGGGGCCACCCCTCTCGAAGGGCCTCATGGGCCGCAAGGGGCAGGGAACCAGCCCCTGGAGGGATGCCCCCCCCTTGGGCCCATGCGCCTAGGGTTGGTGGGACCCTAGTGGGGCGCCCCCCTTGCTTGGGGGGCAAGCCCCCCTCCCTGGCCGCCGCCCCCCTCTAGATCTCATCTAGAGGGGGCCGGCCCCCCTCCCCTTTCCCCTATAAATAGAGGGGCGAGGGGAAGGTTGAACACCTGATCCAAGGCGCAGCCCCTCCCCTTCCCAACACCTCTCCTTCTCCGTTGAGTGCTTGGCGAAGCCCTGTCGGAGTACTGCCCCTCCACCATCATCACGCCGTCGTGCTGCTGCTGGAGCCTTCTTCCTCAACCTCTCCTTCCCCCTTGCTGGATCAAGAAGGAGGAGACTTTGTCCGCTCCGCACGTGTGTTGAACGCGGAGGTACTATCCGTTCAGCACTTGGTCATCGGTGATTTGGATCACGGCGAGTACGACTCCATCATCCCCGTTCCCTTGAACGCTTCCGCACACGATCTACAAGTGGTATGTAGATGCTTCCCTCTCCTATCACTCATTGCTTAGATGAACTCATAGATGGATCTGTGTGAAACCGTAGGAAAAATTTTAATTTTCTGCAACGTTCCCCAACACACCCCTCCAAAACAGCCCAATAACCCATCTAAGTCACTTCCATGCTCTCCGTCGTCGGATCACAATCGTGTGGGCGAAAACTACACTCCATTTGGAGTCTCCTAGCTCCCTCTACCTACAAATATGTCCTCCCCGTCCAATTTCCGGATCCCGAAACCCTAGCAAGCCTCCCTCCGCGCCCCGGACATGTCCGTCCCGGGCCGGACATCCGCGCCGCCGCCGCTCGGCGAACCAGGGCGCGACACGTGGCACCGGCCACTGCGCGTTGCCCTGGCCCGCCGA